>NC_056748.1:363313789-363436289 GCF_019279795.1 Protopterus annectens
ACTTCCTGCTATTAAATGAGAACCTGGCAACATTTCAAGTCCCCATAAACCATGAGAACACTGCTGCCTATGCAGAACTGTTCACAGAAACCTTGTACAAGCATGTTAATAGCTGCATAGAGGCAGCTATAGCCACCAGGAAAAAGTACAGAACTAACTAAAAAACAAGCCACCCTGGTGGAATCCCAACATTCATAGGCTGTATAACAGGAAGAAGAAAATCATGGCAAAAATTAGGAGGTGCAGCACCCAGCAGGATAAAATCAGTCTCATCAAACTAAACAAACAACTCAGAGGACAAATAAAGTCTACCAAAGCCAAATTTGAGGTACGTTTGGCCTCCCAGGCCAAGGACAACCACAAAGCATTCTTTAGCTATGTCTGCAACTTCAAAGGCAATACACAATTGTGAAAAGAGCTCATTGTAAATTGAGCCACCTATAGTGAGCCAGAAGATCTAGCAAACCTCCTGGCTGATAAATTCAGCTCCAACTTTACCCCTCTCTCCCCCTCAACCTTCTCTCAGGAAATATCATCAAATATAATCCCCCCCTACTATCACTAGGAAAAAGGTCCTTAATGCTCTGTCTAAGACACTGTCTCAATGGGCCCAGACAATATCCAAGGATGCCTTCTAAATAGCATGAAACATGACTTATCAGGGCTTCTGGAATTACTATTTAACTGTAGTCTCCAAACAGGCTTCGTGCGTCATGAATGGAGAAAAGCAACAGTCATCCCTCTGCACAAAGGTGGGCCATCTACAGACCCTGGAAACTACAGACTCATACGTCTCACTAGTCTTATATGTAAAGCCATGGAAATAATTATCATGGAGATGATCAACAGAGATGTAGTAAACCTCCAGACACTGGACCCAACCCAGTTTGGTTTCATCAAGGGCAGATCATGCTTACTCAACCTGGTGAACTTCTTTGAGAAGGTCATCAAAGCAATGGATGAGGGCAAAATTGTTCACACTGCCTACCTTGACCTGGCAAGGCATTTGACATAATACCTTACTTGGGCATTGTTGACAAACTCAGGAGGTTAGTTACAAACTCGTATGTCACTTAGTGGATAGCCAACTGGCTCATAGACAAAACCCAGGAAGTTAGAACTGGGGAGTCCACCTCTACATAGAGGCCGGCCACAAGTAGAGTCCCTCAGGGATGAGTCCTTGGACTGCTTCTTTTGGGCATTTACTTCTCAGAAGTCTAGGCCAATGTCAGTGGTCTCTGGCTGACTAAATTTGCAGATGATTGCAAAGTAGGAGTTGTCACTGAATTTCACAGTGACATAAATGTTCTCCAGGAGGGGCTGATACAGACAAACAATTGGTGTTAGAGCCACAGACTAAAACTAAATGCCAAGAAATGCATAATAGTATCCTTTGGGAAGTCATCCATCCCTGGTAACTATCATATTGACAACACACCGTTTAGAGGTGACCCAATAGTCAGGGACTTAGGGGTACACATAGATAGTAATCTAGCCTTTGACCATCATGTGTCTAAAGTGGTAAGGAAATCATTCTATGTCACGCAACTTATAAACAAAGGTATGGCATCTAAGTCAAAGGAAGTCATTGTTCTACTGTATTTGGCATTCATCAGACCTATCATTGAGTACAATGCCCCCTTTGGTATGTACCAAGCCAGGCATATCCAACAACTAAGAAAAACAAAAACGGCAATGAAACTTGGAAAACTGGAAACCGAGTTCAGCAAGCTAGTATCCTCCCAAATAATGAAACAAAAGTATACATCCACTCGTATCGTGAAGACAAATAGGAAAACGTCTCAGAAAAGGTAACAAGGAAGAGTCCACAGGTTTATTTACAAATTTAAGCACTTTTTATTTGCCTCAGTCAGCCAAACTTCTTCAGAAACAATTGTTATAATGAACTGAAAATCAAATTTATACACACAGCTAACTTGTGATTAACCAATTATACATAATGAAAATTGCCTCCAGTTTCCATCCTAAGCATACAATCAATAATATTCCCAAATCTCAGTTTTTGTGCCTTAAAAGGATTTGCTCTTCTCAACAGGACCTGAAACAACACCATGATGATTTAGCTAATAGATTTTTAGCAAGGGGATATGCTAAACATAATATTAGTTCTGTCATACAATGGTCCAAAAACCGATCCAGGGATACATTATTGCAATATCAACCACGTCCCAAGCAGAATAATTATGACACTCTGAGGCTTGTGACTACATATGGAAGGAACACAGTGTACCTTTTGGACCTTGTGGACAAACATTGGAACATCCTTAAAACTCATTCACAGTTGGAGGACCACCTGGGGGACAGGTGTTCATTCTCATATAGAAAAGGTAAGACCTTAGGGTCTTACTTTTCTCACTATAAAAAAACTACATTTCGGGATGATATTTATCAACAGCAAACTCTCATGGGGGATAAAATGGTTGGATCATACCCTTGTGGACACTGCACTTTTTGTAAGTTTGTATTTAAAACTAAAACCTTCACTAGCAGGAATACTGGACAACTTTACAATATATACTGTTTTGGTAATTGCAGTACGGATTGGGTTGTCTATCTCACCACGTGTACTTGCCAAGCCTTCTATGTAGGCCAGACATCCAGACAATTTAGGGTTAGAATGTCTGAACATATGGGTGACATCAGGAATGCCCGAGCTACCAATGCCTTATACAGACACACATTGAATCACCCTACTGCCAAATTTTCATTTACAATTATTGATAATATTACAGGTAATAGATCCTTCAAAACTGGATGGCATGATATACTTAATAGCAAGGAAAGAAAATGGATAGTGAAACTAGGTGGTCTTTTTCTCCTGGACTTAATGACAAATTGTAATATTTCCTCTATTTTGTTTTTGTGCCTGATATATTTGTGGGTATAATAATTATCAATTTACATGTTTATTTTATCATGTTATTATAATAATTATTCAAGCATTGTGTATTCATAACATTATTTTGTTTTCATTCCAAAACGGGAAATTATGTCAAATTTAAGATTGGAACAGGTATTTATTGCAAGGTCTTTTCCTGCTGCCTGTGATTTTACTACTGATGAAAGCTATGTGCTGAAACCGGTCTAGTTCCAGTAAAATTCTCTTCATTCGTCCTAGGTGCTGGCTTCTTTCTTGGTGTATATAAAGCTGAAGTTTTGATGCTGATCCTTCATCTGATGAGGTTTCTTTTTGTATGAAATGAAAGCGCTTATCATTTCTTTATAAATAAATTGTTTGTGCTTGCCAAGGTTGCTGTGGATTTGTTCAGATGACATAACATCTGTGTGGAAATATTAAGCTTTGTTTTTGCAGTCCATTTCAAACAAGAGTGACTGAAATAAACTACTTTCCCTTCCTGGAGGCAGCTAGACTCTTCCATTTTGTGAACGAATATTCTTGTTTTTTCCAAGAAGCAAACCTACCAGCAGAAATAAATGATCCTAACAGCACTGTGGTGAAAGTTTGGAGACAGTAGAGTGTTTGTGGAAAATGATTCTTCACTGTATACTAGGAAGAAGAGAAACAAATTTATTCTGACAATCAGACAATGTCAGTAGGCAGCTGTGAGATTGAAGCTGCTGTGTATAGCTGTCTTCAGAATATTTTTTTCCTGGGGGATCAAAGTCATTTTTGGTGAAGAACAGGCTAAGGAGGTAATACAAAAGTTTACCCAACAAAATGTTAACTATCAAGTAGAAGGCAACTCTGCTTCTCACTCTTCTGATAATAAAGCACACAGAGAGACTTTGCAAGTAAAACGTTTTCCACTGTTTCAAAGGAAAATGCTTGAGAGACAGATAAAAGCACAGAAGTTGACTAGAGGAATCAGGAGTACCTTGGAACTGAACCAGAATCTGAAGTTGGGAGATGGAAATGAGCAGGAAGAAGACCAGTAACATGGAAAATTAGTGAACAAATGTGAGACGTCAAAGCATCACTTGCATTTGTGAAATATGGATGTATAAGAGAAAGTGGAAAGAGTGGATTTTGTTGTCTTTTGTTAAACTTGTGGGGAACTGAAAGGTATTTGCCTCACTTCACATCATTAAAGTTTGTAAGAACACTGAGGGAAGGAGAGGAGGAGGGGAAAAGTTAATTGTAAGTAAAACAATTTCCTGCTGTTAACAGTATTTATATGAAACTTTTCACAATATAAATTTCATGCTTTAATGTAAAGTATTTTTAGTTGATCTTGTATGTGAGAGTTACTAAAACAGGTGCCTTTTTCTCTTTCATATTTTATGGTATTAAGAAATGTAGGCATGACAATGCAAAAAGAGAAAAAAGGCTAGGCAAAAGCATGTTTTAGTTAGGCTGTAATCTTTGGTTGTTGAGTGGGTGATGGTGTGCAAAAGTACACAGATCATAATATATGTAAAGCAGATTAATTTTCTTTTACTTTTGCATAGGTAAATGTCTGGATTAAGACCCTTGGTTTAATCTAATAACAAGTTTTAAGTCAAAACAAATAAATATTAGAACATTGAATACAATGAAGTTTTCCTTTAGCAATAAATGTCTCAGCTTGTCACTCATGCTGCAATAGGGGATTACATTTTTATGTCTTAAGTTTCCATGGAGACAAGCTGATAAAAGGCAGTAAAGCCAGAACACTTGTTTCTTCAAGGCTAAAAGTTAACATTTTCTGAAAGCATGCAAGTTGTTTTCACAGCTGGGATGGGAACAAAGATAAAAACAGAGCAGACACTAATTCTTGTAAGTAGAAGCAGAGGCAATAACATGTGTCTTAGCATGGATAACCTCAATTTTAGGTTAATTAAGACTTAGTGTTAGTAGCTGTCTATTTGGGACAAATGTTCCTGTTAGGAGGGTTAAACTTCATTACTTAAAGATGTCCATAGTTATGTGTGTTTGCGTTAACAGATTATGGGTTGTGTGATGCCCATGCACTGGCCCAGTAATCAAGGAGCCTCAATCCTCACCAGTAGCACCAGTGAGGAGTGTACACATTGGGGGGATAACAAGTACACACACATATATCAGGAGAAACAAAACAGGACTCTCCAAAACCCCCTTGTATAGGTCAGTTAGAAATAAGAAGCAGTTCAACCTTTTAAAGTTTTTGTCTGAACTTAAATCTTGTAACTGGACTAATCTTATACATCTCCCTCTAGAGGAAGCAGTATCTACTTTTAATGCTACCTTCCTAGCCATACTTGATACTCACGCTCCTAGAAGAGTAATTAAAATTAAAACTAATATTGCACCCTGGCTCACAAAAGAAACTAAATCTAAAATTAAAATTAGAAATAAAACATGGGAAAAATGGCGCTCAACCAAACTACTACTAGATCTGATAAAATTCCAGCAGGAAAGAAATGCAACAAAAAAATCCGTACTAGCTGACAAAAAAAACTACTATTCCCAACTACAAGACAAAAATCATGACAATCCTCAAAAATTCTGGGCTGGTCTCAACAACCTTCTTCACCCTGGCAAATGCTCCACTCCTATGCCAGAAAAGGTATCTGATAAAACCCCAATAGAGGTAGCCAATACTTTCAACTCTTTTATTACAGAGACTATCCAAACATTAGCCAACCAACTAACTGCCACCTGCTGCCATATAACCAAAAACACCCCTGAAACCACAACCACTTTTAATCTACAACCTGTCACCACTTCCAATATAAGATCCTTACTACAAAAACTCAAACCTACTACTCTCTCTGCTGACCAACTCCCTGCCGAATATTTACAATTAGCCGCTGATGTAATAGCTTACCCCATAACCATACTAATTAATCGTACCATCAAGGAATCTAACATCCCCTCAATATGGAAAATATCCCATGTCATACCACTCCATAAGGGTGGTTCATCCACTGAATTGTCTAACTATAGGCCAATAGCTATAATGTCCCCCTTGGCCAAAATCATGGAAAGATGCATACACAAGCAATTACTTCACTATCTCACCCAGAACAATCTACTAACCAGTTCTCAACATGGTTTCCGTCCGAGCCACTGCACCACAACGGCCCTGCTCTCCTTTATGGATACAATTAATCTAAACTGCAATAACAAAAAAATGTCATCTGCTCTCTTTCTAGACCTCTCAAAAGCATTTGACATGGTCAACCATCAGCTACTTCATAATACTCTACAGAATCTCAACTTGGACAACCTTATGTTGGACTGGTTTAAAGCCTATCTCTCAGGTAGGAAACAAGCCGTTCTCTGGCATAATAAACTTTCTAATCTCCTACCAAATAACATTGGAGTTCCACAAGGGTCCATACTAGGACCACTTCTTTTTTCTGTCTTTATCAATGACCTCCATAAATCCATCCCCGAGGCAAAATGCATACAGTACGCTGATGATTCGACATTAGTATGTTCGGATACATCTATAGTGAAACTTCTAGCTAAAACCCAAACCTGCTTTACAGAAGTTGAAAAATGGCTAGCAGGACGTCAGCTAATCCTTAATCCAAATAAGACAAAATTACTACTCTTTCATCCAACCCATAAACTTCCCAACACTACCTTCACCATCATATCAAACAACGGGACAATCATTACTCCAGATCCCCATACCAAACTACTAGGTGTGACCATTGACAATAAACTCAAGTTTAACACCCATATTAATCTCACTATTAAAACCGTGAATAAGAAATTAGGGTCACTATATAGAATCAAATCCTTTCTCACTCCCACAACAAAAGTGACCATTGCGCGCACGCACTTACTCTCTACACTCCTCTATGCTTCCCCCGTATTCAACAAGCTTAATAAAACTGAGCTGAATAAACTCTCATGTTCTTATAATCATATTGCCAGATTTGCTACGGGTTTACCATATAGAACCCACCACTGTCAAAACCTAAAACACCTAGGTTGGATAGAACTTCCAAACCTCCTACAACAATCCCAACTTATCGAAGCATTTAAAATACTGAAATATCCGGATAAAACTCCAGCACTCAAGAACCTAATTGTACCATATACTAATCTAAACAGGCTACGCTCCTCTAACTTACCACTTATCCAAAAAGTAAAATCCAATAACTCAGGTGGGGATGCTATTTTCACTAATGTCACTGCCAAAATATGGAACACCCTTCCCTCTAGTATCACCACCATCACCTCCTTACATAACTTTAAAAAAATTCTATTCCTATATTTCAAGTCACACTGGCTATGCCAATGTTCACATCCAGACTAAACCCCCTTCTATATAACTGTCTTAAAAACTTCTCTCCTCCCTACCCCACATCCAGATCCCCCCCATATAGCTGTCTCAAAATTTCTTTCCTTACTACCTTCTTCTCTAAGTACTCTATCTCCTCCTATATCTTCACCCAAGAATCCTTTCTCTCCTTTACTTCTCTAAAAGGAAACAAATAATGTTAACTTTCTGCATTACTTAATCAATTGCTGACTTAATGACTTGATTTTTGTGTTCCTCTCGCGTTTATATAAGCAAGTGTTTTGTTAATTTCCTTTTTTCTGTTTGTATATAGTATAACCAGTGTACTACTTCATTATCTGATCTTGCTCCTCTCCATATTGGAGCTGATCCAATTGTTTTCCAATGTGATATCTTACTCTCCTGAATGTAAACCAATGTATATGTGGAGCTTTTCTCCCCGGGCCTCCGCTGAAAATGGACATGTATCCAGTCGGATTTTTTTTTCCCGGTCAACAAATGTAAAATAAAAAATAAAAATAAAATAAAAAATAAAATAAAGTACAAGTTTCCTTAAGAGCACATAGAGATCACAGTTAGTCTGGGGCTGGTTTCTCCCTTTCTCTCTAAATCCCCAATAAGACTCCCCACTGGCACAGCTATACGGTTCAAATCTCAGCTGAGTAGTCAAGCCAAAACCTCTAGTACTGTCTCTGTCCAACCAGTGCTTCATATTCCTGCTCAAGAAGCTAACACACACACACACACACACACACACACACACACACACACACACACACACACACACACACACACACACACACACAAACACACACTTTGAGATTTAGTTTATATGCAAACACACAGACACTCCTGGGGAAGGCTGGCACAGGTTCTCCAGCTATGCCCCCTCCTGCCAGGCTATAAGGTAGTAATCACTGCCACCAACTACTCTTATCAGCTACTAATAAGGCCCTTCCAAAAGGGTGACCAATTTCATTGTGTAATATTACTGCTATCCAAATAGTAAGTGTGCCGAACAGCAAGACTATTGGAGTGGCTTGGACAGCATCACCAAATACATGCAAGTACTCTCTTGAGCTTAAATTATCTCAAAACAAAACAGCTGCAGTTGAAAGGTTAAAAATATTTAATAATAAATAATAAAAACACAACACAAATCTCATCAATTCAACACAGTGCTAATTAAGAGTTCAGAGATCACAAGAAACTTTTAAAACAATATTGTAGGATAGTCTGACTTAAATATCGAAAACAGCTAGGCTAATCTGGCTATATTTCTATCTAACTCTAAGAGAAATACTGAGTTCTAAATAACTACTTACATACAGAGCAAAGCAAGTGCCTGGTGAGTTGTTGTCATCTTCAGACAAAATCCAAAAAGCTTAATTCTTTCTCACTGAGAAAGTCTTAAATTGATAACACAGTACTGCTGAGTCATTTTAAATTACATCATTCTTGACACTTCTCTGGTTTAGTTTCTGAGGCTCGCAGAACTTACATTTTTAACATTTCTTTGCTCTTGCAGTTTCCAGGAAACCACAGCAATAAAAAACACTTTACATGTAAAACCTTAGTAATTATCTCTTAACTTAAGACGATAGAAAGACTTTCCTGGGCCAGACATCCTGTCTCTGAGCTTGAGATCAAACAGTCACAAAATGCTCCACTTATCAGCTTTTTTCCAGCAGGGTGCACTGTGATTACATTCCTGAAGCTCAGAACATACACAGTTTTTTTACGTTTATCAAACAAGCCTGTGGATCATACTCATATTTACAAGGACATATAATTATCTACAAAATTCTATCTAGTTAGGCTGGCAGCCTTCATTGGGTTTTCTGGGGGTGGTTTCTTTTTGAGGGTTTTCATTAAAACAAAAAGTCTTGTAAAATGTGACATAGGTTCCAATGCTGATGATTAGAAAAAAAAAAACGGTATAAAGGATTAACCTGCCAAACATTAGTGGGTCTATGTGCACAAAAGCTGGAAATGCGTATGTTAAAAAGCTGTCATATGTAATAGGTGAGAATAATGAGTTTTTATCATAATAGTGACACTTTACATATGATCTTGGAATGTGAATGGTCTCATAAGTAATGATAAAAATGAAAGATTACTTAATTATATTAAGAAATGGAGAGTGCAACTAGTAATGCTAGATAAGACTGATTTGGAAAGAGCTGAGCATGTGAATTTGATAAAGAAAGGATTTCAGGATGGATATTCAGCAGAATATTAGAGACAAAGTAAAAGAGGAGTACTTATATTAATTACTGGAGGAGCTACAAGGGTGGTAGAATAGGATAAAAGATAATAATGGCAATTACTTATAGGTGGGGACTAGAATGTGACTTTCAACAATAATGATGTATTTGGGGGACCTAGAAGGGAAAAATATAACAAAAGAGGGTAGATGTCTGAATAAATTTATGAAAACATTTGGTGCGAAAGACTTGCATTCAGTAGAAGCAACTTGGAGAGAACTTACATATTATTCCCCAAGGTACAATAACTGGATTAGACTAGACAGAAATTATATTGCACAGGAACATGTGCATTTAATAGATAATGTTGACACACAGCCAATAACTATTTCAGGTCATGCACCAATAACTTCTAAGCTAAGAATGTAGGGTTATAAAGTAAAGATGAGACGCTGGTTCTTCCCCACCTACCTGTAAAAAAAGTAGAATTTTAGGAATATAGAAAGTACTCCAGAATTACAGCTAGTGAGTTAGATAAAAATTAAAGTAACATTTAAAAGTAGGGTAGAAGTAAAAGAAAAACAGATCTGGCTAAGAATTAATAAGAATTATTTAAAGGGGCTGACAAAGATTAAAGTATTATAGAATAAGGGGAATCTCACAGAACAAGAAGAGGCACAATTGCAGAGTGATAAAGAGAAAATAAGGGAGCATCTGGATAATATGAATGCATTTAAGAAGATTGCTGTTAAGCAACTGTTTTTTTTATAGTAAGTCCAGAGTCAAAAAATTTTTGGCACAGCGACTTAGACAATAGAAAGTAGAAAGGGTTGTTGCCAAACTTAGGGAGTCTAAAACAAGGAAAAATAATGAGAGATCCTGTAGTGGTATTAGAGATACTTCTAAAATTTTATGAAAATTTGTATAAAGCAAAGAAGTGGTGAAATAAAAAGCACTATAGATAGAGAATATTATATTCATAAAGTAGCGGAAAGTATACTAAGAACGATGCCAACACAAGAAGGGAGATTCTGCTGATAGAGATGACTGGAATTAAAAGTACAAGGAATAGGCAAGAGGGGATTTGGAATTTACTGGAGGAAGCTGGCAAAAGAACTAAGGTATAGGGAACAAATAATTAGAGAGGTAAAAGTAATAGAATGGGAAGAGGCCAAGAAGACTTTTGGGTTGCAGGCTAGAGACTGCCTTACCTATCAAGGATTGATATCAGAGTATAGAGAAAGGGATAGTGGAATCTTAAATGAAAGACCTGCATTGGTTGAGTTTTTAATTAACTTTAGATCAGAAGCTTCTGCTAAAAAAGGGATAATTAGTAAGGCATATAAAATATGGCTCTGTAACTACAGGAATCAATCAGAGGAAGTCAGAAAAGATTGGGAAGAGAGATTAAATAAGCAATTCACAATGAAACAATGCAATGACATGTGAATGGGTCCCAAATATGCAAACAAATCTAGAAGATTTAGGATTTTTGCCTGGAAGTGATTGCATAGGCAATTGTATACCCCAAGCAAACTTCAAAGGTTTTTTTCCTCAGGTAGATGGCAAATGTTGGAGGTGTGATAGGGAAGAAAGAAGTACCTGGGAGCATATGTTCTTGGAATGTAATGATTTAAAATTTCCCCACAGAGTACTCTGTCAGAAATACTGGGTCAGCAAATGAGTGTAACTAAGAAAATTATTTTTTTAGCAGGGATACAGGATTTGAATAAATTGCCTATACATAGTAAGGCCCTGTTGAGTTGAATTCTGGTGGCTGTCAAAAAGCAATTACTAGACAATGGAAATGAAAGTCTAAACCAAGAATACTAGAAGGAGTGATTATTGTAACAGAGATAAAAGAACATGAAGTTGGATCTTTAGAAAGGGTAGCAGTGAATTGCATAGAAAAAATGGAAATGGTGGCAACAATATATGCAAAAAATGTTTTGGAGGAGGAATGAGGTTTAATAGAAGGCAGGAACTGAACAATGTATGTAATGCAATGTTGCTTATGTGGTATAGAAAAATAAGTATGTGATGCCTAATATTTGTAAATGTGAACTTGTAATATTGTTTAATTACTTTTATATAAATGTAAGTTTGCCAATCTCACAAGTGATAGTTCAATAAAGGTGTTTAAAAATATCTTTGATCCTCCAATAAAAAAAAATATTCTGAAGACAGCTGGATCGAACAACTTGAATCTCACACCTGTATCTTGACGTTCCCTGATTGCTGAGATAAATTTGTTTCTCTTCTGTCTGATATACAGCGAATAATCATTTTCCACACTCTCTTGTTTCCAGTTTTCAATACTTTTCCCTTCTGACAGTGTCAGGTGCTTCAACAAAGTATTAGTTTAAGGGTGTGCACACTTATGCAACCAACTTATTATACGTTTTTTATTTTTTACATTTTTTCCCCTAACATATTTGTTTGTTTTTCAATTGAATTGTACAGCTTATAGGTCACATTAAAGGTGGGAAACATTTTGAAATGATTTATTGTGGTCTCATTTTTTTATATCACAAAAACCTGGCATTTTAACAGGGGTGTATACACTTTTTATATCCACAGTATATGGCAGTTCTGAATGCCCATAACTTTTTTCATTTTTAATTTCTCCAAGTCTTTTGGGTTACTAATACCATGATGGGAATGGACCCCATTCCTAAGTCAAAGTATGATTATAGTTCATGAAATTAGCATTGTTTCACTCTTTGATATTAGCCAAAAGTCCTCTTCGCAGCACCCACAATGTGCCCAGTAATGACTCCTTCTGCAATTCGTACGGTGTTACATGAATTGGTAACATATCTAAATACGATTGTAAACTCTTTTTTATTGAAAATCTGTTGTATTAATGAAAGTAAATTTTTATTTGAAGCTTGTAACAGTTTTTCTTGTGGAAGTATTTTTCTTTCCTCTAATTTCTTTCTTAATCATTTTGTATATCTTGTGTCTGGAAATTCTGGGCTTTTTGCGTAATAGTAACAATGCATAATTTCTTTATTATCCTCAGTAGTCCACTCTGTCATCTTTATGGCTCTTCTTTGGCTAATTAATTTTTGTTGATTTTGTGGACTGCTACTTCCTTCTACAACAGGGGGACCATCCTCCCCCTGAGCCTGGCCTGGCCTCATTGTAGGAATGTTTCCATATTTTGAGGATTCTACACTGTCATTTTTCCCAGTCCTGGCACCAGTGCGCCTACCACGATTGGGCATTTGTTATCCTGGGTCTTGTGCACCCAGCTATCTTTTTTATTTTTGATTTACTTCTGTCTATGATATAGGCTATATAAATACAATCTATATATCAGTGTCACCTTGGTGAGATTTTGTGAAAAACAGGGTCCACCTCGCGAAGGTACTCACCAAGACTTGAGGATGAATTTGATTTCAGCACTACTACTCTCCTTTGCTTGCTGACTTTTCATCTCTCCATCCAGACCCCAGTCCCAGTAAACGACTCCTGTTCAAAGAGATTTTAGGAGGAGTAGCTATATGCTTGATTTTCTGTTTTGTTTGGAAAAATAGGGCCAGCTGTGTTACTAATGGCATCATCTACTTCCCCAGGGATGGACATAACATTGTGACATAACAGAGAAACCTTCCCTGTTCCCTCTCCCATGACTGACAAGAGTGGGAGTGGCTCTCCCCTGCTCACTAAGGGGAGTCCAACAACCTCAGAGGATGTGGCAAACCCCTGGTCCACAGTGGCGTTAGGTGCTACATCAAAGGGACCCAGGGTAAAGCTTTTTCTTTTTGTGGCTGGAAGAACAAACAGCCACAGGACTGGTAGTCTGTTCTACGGTCAAGCTAAAAATGGTACCTCTTTCCCAGGGAACACAAGCTGCAAATGCTGGTAAAACTATGTGTTCACAAAAGTTACTTTCTGACAGAAAAAAAAAACAGGTAAAAAGCACTTTAAAACCATGGCATCCCATCAGCAAAAAAATAAACAAAATTTCCACACAGAAAATATGCTTTCAGTTAATTTGTGCTACTTTTACATTTACAGAAAGAAACAAGTGCTCAGCTGAAAAGAGTGTTACACTGTAAAGACGGTCTGTTAATAACAACATTCCTAGCTTTAACATAACTTTCCCGAAGAGAAAAGTAATAAAACATCAACAGCATTTAAGAAAATGCAGTTTTTCCCCCAAAGAGAACTTATCTGTCCAGCAAAGAAAAGCCGAAGCCAACTCTAAAGCCTCAGAGAAGCATACTGTTTGGCAGAGGTAAAGCTCTGAAGGGCTTCACACCAAAATGTGTCTTTTAGTCAGCTCAGCTCAAACTGCTTGACAGTTTGGACATGTGGAATGTGCCCTGAAGCTTTGGAAGCTGGCCAGTTGTTATGTCCTTTTCAGGTTATAACTCCATATAACTAAGATTATTGAAGCAGTGATCAGTATGAAGAACATCTGATTTTAATTATGTTTGTCATTGTGTTTGTTTAAAGGTAGAATGCCAACAATTTTAACCAAAACGTTTACCTCTTGCTCTTCTCCCTTTTATCCCTTGTGCATGAAGGGATAATGGTTACTGCTGCTCACTGGTATTAGAGGGTTTCTCTATCCCAAGCCTATAGCAATTAGGTATCTTAATTTAGGTAAGTTACTGATTTTTTTCATTATACCTGTAAGTAATTGCAAATCATATTTTCCATATGGATGACTCAGTAGGTTAGAAGTCAACTGGTATGTTAATACTAAGGTGTGAAATTGGGATGTGGTCCCTTTAAGAATGTTAAACTTTCTACAAATCTTTTTTAATCCCCCAAAGTGTTATGTCTCTATAACGTGCCTTGGAAAGGAAGGAAGTAGTTATGGTTATATATTTCTGAGAGTGGGGGAGGGGGCATGATGACTTGTTTGGCAATTTTCCCAGAACCAAATTAAGCAAAAAGAGAGGAAATTATATATTGGTAGATATAAAAAGTTAAACTGAAGTTTTATTTCTTTTTTCACTTTCTCTTTCTCTAAGCATTAAGCTGAAGAGTCCACCATATACTGAATCCTTGTACTGGCTATATGTGGGGACAGGGAAGAGGGGTATCAAGTTAAATAAGGAGGGTTAGGGGAGGCAGACATTTGACAACATTAATAAAATGATGATCCAGACAGAACCAAAATGTAAGAAAATACTTCTGTTGTTGGTAGGTCTTGATGCAGAGAAAGCATTTGACAGAGTTGGCTGGGATTTAAAAACTAGGGCAATGGATCAGAGGCAAAAATTAAAGTGGGAGGGCTCCTCTCTGATAAATTGTATCTGATCAGAGAAACAAGGCAGGGGTGTCCTATTTCCCCCTTTTTTGCATTATATTCAGAGTCACTGGCAAAGAAAATAAGAGACTCAGAAATTCAAGGATATAGTTGATATGTTAATCAAGAAAAGTTGGCTTTATTTTTAGATTATATTATTTTGTACCTGGTGAAACCAGAAAAAGACATCTCAGTGTTGTGGAACATTCTGAGACAGTTTCAAGTAGTTTTGGGATATAAAATGAATGAAGACAAAACAAAGGCTATATGGGTAAACTATGTACCCACACATGAATTAGTCCAGCAATACCCAAATTTATGGGGACACGATAACATTAAATATTTAGGAGTATGGGTTAAAATATATTCTGTTATGACAGCTAAGGATATGTGAGAAGAGACTAAACAAAATATAATACAAAAACTGAGAAACTGGAAGTTCTTTTTTTAAAGATATGGATAGCAAGATATAAGCAATGAAAATGTTTTAGTCCCTTTAGTTTTATATATGGGTCAGGCATATTTGAATTAACCAGAGGATAAGCTGTGGACATTAACGGATGAAAAGATGAAGGATTTTATCAGGGAGGGAAAAAAAACAAGGGTCAAGTTGGATAAGTTAATCCTTCCAATAAAACAAGGTGGTTTAGGATTACCTGATTTAAAAGGATATTTTAGAGCTACAAGGTTAATGCTCATATACATAACACAAGCAGAAAGCTATAATTCAAAGTGGAAAGGAATGATGATGAAGTGGGGGGGTCCAGGAAATAGGGAGATAATGGCATTTTGGATGTAGGATAACAACAGCCACACAGAATATTATATTCATAAAGTAGCAGAAAGTATTCTACGAACTAAGCCAACACGAGAATGGAAATATAAGATTCTGATGATAGGGATAACTGTAGTTAGGGGCACAGAGAGTATGCAAGAGGGGCATGGCATTTACTGGAGAAAACTGGAAAAAGAACCAAGGTATTGTTAGCAAATAACTAGAGTGGAAAAGGTAATAGAATGGGAAGAGGCTAAGAAGACATTTGGTCTGCATGTTAGAGACTGCCTTCCCCATCATGGATTGATATCAGAATAGGGGCAAAGAGAAAAGGATAGTAAAACCCTAAGTAAAAGACCTGCTCTAGTAGAGTTTTTGATTGAATCTAGAACAGAACTGGTGCTAAAAAAGAATAATTAATAAGGTATATAAAATATTGCATGATAACTATAGGTATCAATCAGGCGAGGTAAGAAGCAATTCACATGTAAACAATGGGAGGACATTTGTATGACTCCCAAATATGCAACAAAGTATAGAAGGTTTAGACTTTTAGCACAACGACTCAGGCAACAGAAAGTAGAAAGAGCTGTCATCAAGCTTAGGGAGCCTATAACAAGGTAGATAAGGGATCCTATAGAAGTATTAGAAATATTTTGGAAATTCTATGAAAGTCTGTAAAAAGCAGAGAACTATGGAAATCAAGAAAAGGTAAAGATGGAAATGTTTATGGAAGAATTAAATATGCCAAGGTTAGAGGTAGAGGAGGCTCAAGTACTAACAGGACAGGAGGAGATAAGATAAAAATGATGATGTATAACCAATCTGCAGGAAAGTCCCCAAGAATAGATGGTATTCTTGTGGAAGTTTGGAAGCTAGAAGGGAAAAAACTGATAAAGATCTGGAAGGTTTTGTTTAACAGTATTTTAAGAGGAGAAGTACCAACATCCTAGAAGAAAGCGGTCATAGCTGTAATACCTAAAGAGGGTAAAGATCCAGCAGATCCAGCTCCATACAGGCCATTACAATACTAAACCATGATTATAAAATGTTTATGTCTATAATGGCTAAAGGAATGGCAAAAGTGATGCCAAAATTGCTAGATATGGATCAATGTGGTTTTGAGGAGGGGAAGCAAACATTTGACAACATTAATCGAACACTGATGATTCAAAGGGAAGCAGAATGTAAGAAAATACTATTGTTGTTGTTGGGTCTTGATGCAGAGAAAGCATTTGACAGAGTAAGATGGGACTTAATGAGCAGAGCAATGGAAGCATTTGCATCACCTGATAAAATTATAAAGTTGATTAGGAGAATATATGAGGGATCGGAGGTGAAAATTAAAGTGGGTGAGGTCCTCTCTGATAATCTATGCTCGAGCAGAGGAACCTATCAGGGGTGTCTTCCATCCCCTTTGTTATTTTAATTATATTTAGATAAGGGATTAAGATATAATTGGCATGACAGTCAAGAGAAGCTGGCTCTATTTGCAGATGACATTATTTTATAGCTGACAAAACCAGAAAGGGACATTGCTGTGGAACATATTGACAGTTTCAAACCTTTTTGGGATACAAAATTAATGAAGCTAAAACAGAGGCAATAGCGGTAAATTATGTACCCACACATAAATTGGTTCAGCAATATCCATAATTATGAGGACATGATAAAATGAAGTATTTAGGAGTATAGATTAAAAATGATCCCACTGTGGCAGCTAAGGATATGTGGGAAGGGACTAAACAAAAGATAATACAAAAACTGAGAAAATGGGAGCTCTGTTATAAGATACAAGCAGTTAAAATGTTTTAAGTCCCTTTAGTCTTATACACAGGTCAGGCGTATTTTTAGCAACCAGAGGAAAAGTTGTGGACAGCAATTAATAAAGAGCTGAAGGATTTTATCTGAGAAAAAAAGCTGGCAAGAGTCAAGTGGGATAAGCTTATTCTTCCAATAGAACAGGGCGAATTGGGATTACCTGATTTGAACGGGTATTTCGGAGCAACACAGTTAAAGCTCCTATACACAAGCAGAAAACTATAGTTCAAAGTGGAGAGAGATGTTGAGGAAACAGGGGAGAAGCTCATGAAACCAGGAGAAACTGGGATTTTGGATTCAGACATTTAAGGAGAATAACAATAATCATACAGAATATTATATTCATAAAGTGGCAGAAAGTATTCTAAGAACCAAGTCAACACAGGAATGGAGAAAGGATATTCTACCGATAGAGATGACTGCAATTAGAGATACAATGAATAGGCAAGATAGGGCTGGAATTTATTGGAGAAAACTGGCAAAGGAACCATGGTATTGGGAGCAAATAACTAGAGAGGGAAAGATAGTTGAATGGGAAGACACCAGGAACTTATTTGTACCGCAGATTTGAGATTGCCTTCCCTATCAAAGATTGATATCAGAGTACAGGCAAAGAGAAAGAAATAGGGGGTCCTAAGTGGAAGACCAGCACTGGTAGAGTTCTTATTAGAATATAGAACAGAAGTTGCCATTAAGAAAGGAATAATTAGTACAGCATATAAAATCTCACACGATAACTATAAGAATCAATCAGAGGAGGTTAGAAAGGATTGGGAAGAGAGACTGAATAAGCAATTCACAAAGAAACAATGGGGGATATATGTATATCTCCCAAATATGCAACAAAATCTAGAAGAGCTAGAATTTTTGATTGGATGTGTTTACATAGATATTTTTATAACCCAAGTAGACTCAAGACATTTTTCCACAAGTAGACAGCAAATGTTGGAGGTGTGATGGGGATGAAAGAGATAACTGGGAACATATTTTCTAGGAATATAATGAGTTGGCAGACTTTAAAGATTCCCTGCAGACTGCTCTGTCAGAGATGCTGGATGTGCAAATTGCCATAACTAAGGAAATAATTGAAATGAGCTATGATACAAAATCAGAATTGCCTAGTCATAGCCTTTCTGAGTTTAATTATGAAGGCTGCCAAAAAAGCAATTACTAGAAAATGGAAATCAAAGTGTAAACCAACTTTACTAGAAGGAGTGAAGATAGTAACTGAGATAAAACAACTGGAATTGGAATCTTTAGGAAATGGTAGGAGCAAATTACATAGGAAAAAATGGGAAGTGTGGGATCAATACTTGCAGAGGAAGAACAAAGTTTAAAAGAAAGCAGAATTTGAACAAACTATGTTAAGTTGACTGACAATGACTGGATATATTATAAGTGATGAGTAATGTTTGCGGCTACAGTTGTGTCAGCATGGTTTGCAATGCATAATGTTTGCAACTGAGATTGTGTCAGTATGGTTTATTTTCATTTATATAAATGTAAGACTGTCTATGTCATGCATAATATTTTAATAAAGATGTTTCTTGTTTAAAAAAAGTCTAGAACATTTAGGGAGTTTGCTTGAAGTGTTTATATAGGTATTTTTATATCCCAAGCAGACTTCAAAGAATTTTACCTCAGGTCAATGGCAAATGTTGGTGGTGTGATGGGGAAGAAAGTGCTAATTGGTAGCATATGCATTGGTAATGTAATGAGTTGCCAGACTTTAAAAATTCCATAGAGTACTCTGCCAGAAATATTGGGTGAGCAAATGGGTGTAATTAAGGAAATTTATTATTTTGAGTTGGACACAGGATCTGAATTGCCTAGATATAGTGGCATCTTACTTAGTTTAATTCTGTTGGCTGCTGAAAAAGCAATTAAAATACTGTTACACAAAACCTTCCAGATCTTTATTCCTGTCTTCCCTCCTAACTTCTGAACTTCAACAGAAATATCATCTGTTCCTAGAGACTTTCCTGCAGATTGATTATACATCACTGTTTTTATTTTATCTCCTCCTGTCTTAACTGTTAATTGTTGAGCCTTGTCTACCTCTAATTTTGGCATACCTAAGTCTTTTAAAAATATTTCCATTTATGGTCTTTCTTGATTTCCACATTTTCCATACAAATTTTCATAAATTTTCCAAAATATCTCTAAAACCAACATAGGATCTCAAATTGTTTTTCTTGTTGTAGGCTCCTTAAGTTTGATGACAATGCTTTCTACTTTATTTAGCCTAAATCATTGTGCTAAAAGTTTTTATGCTCTTGTGTTATTATAAAAAAAAAGAAGACGAAAAACAGTTGCTTAATAGCAGTCTCCCTAAACTCATGCATATTAACAAAATATACTTATTTACTCTTTAACACTCTGCAGTTGAGCCTTTTTTGTTCTGTGAGATTTCCCTTATTCTGCAGTACTTTAATGTTTTCAACCCCACTAACTACTTATTTTTCTTCTTAATTATATCTCTTTTTTTTATTATTTCTACCATATTTCATGCCCCATTTTCATTTTATCCCACTCACTAGCTATAACTTCGGAATCAATTTATATCTTCCCTAATAACTCTGAAATAACTTCCACTACCCATTCCTCTTTTTTGACAGATAGGTGGAAAGTACCAGTGTCTCATTTTTACTTCATTATCCTGCATGTTTATCTTAGTTTTTATTGGTGCATGACCTGAAATACTAATTGGATGTGTGTTGAAGCTTTCAGCTAAATGCATATGTACCTGTGAAATATAAATTCTAGTCTAGTCTAACCCAGTTATTGTACCTTTGGGAATAATATGTACGTTATCCTGAGTTCCTGCTACTGAATTTACTTCTTCCTTACCAAATAGAAATCTTGTTATAGTTTCCCTTCCAGATCCCCCAGATACATCCTCACTGTTACAAATCAAATACCAGTTGCCACCTATAAGTAGTATTGATTGTGGAAATCTGATTATTTCTCCCAAAAGTTTTTAAAGCTCCAATAGTAGCAGTTTTTGGTGAAATATAAATACATGCCATTGTAATACTCCTCCATTGTCAATAGCCCTTTACTACCACAAATCTATCATTATTATTTTTTCATCTTCTATCTCTATTGAAACTCCTGTAGCAAATAGTATAAGTACTCCCTGTGACGACTGGGGAGAGATGGGTGTAGGCTGCCAGCCTAGTCAAATAGAATTTAATATATAATTCTATAAACTGTATAAATAAATGTAAAATACAGGCTTGTGTTTTTAAATGTAAGAAAACACTGTGAAATGTGGAACTGCAAAATATGTGATAACATTGCACTCTACTGGCCCAGTGAAGCATGTTGTGTCCTTTCATGTTAGAATTTGGCCCGAGGGCGACTGGATGAAGATTTCATGCCCATTGTTTTAAGGCTAAAGTTTATGACCAGAATTTAGATGTGGAAGGTGCTTTTATTGCTTTAGTTTCTGTTAGCATATACATGTAAAATGTCTTGTATCATTGTAAGTGTCTGAGGAGGTGTTATATTGCTAAATAATGCAGTTTGTGGCCTGAGAACTCAGACCAGGTGCTAAGATGATGCAATATGAATACTGGGAAAACCTAAGTGTCAAAATGATGTAATTTTGGGAGGGCCTTAGAGACATGTTTGTTAGTAATGTTTAAATTCTATTTCTCACAAGAGACCTGAAGCATTTTGATCTTGATATCTAACTTATCAGTACTCTGCTTATGCTCACATGTAAGTTTTTAGCACTGTGATATCTTGTAGGAATAGTTAAAGCTAGTAAAGATTAATTAGGTATTTTACTTTGAAACCAAACCTGTCTTACTGTATTATTTTTAGTTTCTGTGTGATCTGTGAACTCTTGGATATATCTGTGGTGTAGTAGATTTGTCTTGTGTTTTAATTATTTATTATTAAATATTTTAAAACCTTCTACCTGTGGCTAGTTTGTGCAGAGATGAAGTATGCTTTAGAGTACATTATATATTTATAGAGTTTACTGTCTTCTAAGCCCTTCCAATAAGCCTTAGACTGTATAGTCACATTACCACTGGATATTACTATTGCACAGTAATAAATGGACACCCTTTTAAGGGCCTTTTAGTAGCTGATATTATTAACTGGGTGGTGGGAGTAATTACTACTGTATAGTCTGGGTAAAGGGGCACAGCTGGAGAATCTGTGTCAGCTTTTTCCAGGAGTGTCTGTGAAGTTGTATAAATACTTATCTCAAAGTGTGTGTGTGTTGTGTCAGCTACTTGTGCAGGGATATGAAGCACTGGTTGGACAGAGAGGGTACTAGAGGTTTTAGCTTGCCAAGTTAGGCTGAGACCTGGACCTTATAGCTTTGCCAGTGGGGGGTCTTATTGGGGACCTGGGGAGCAAGGGAGCAGCCAGCCCCAGACTGACTGTGATCTCTGTGTGCACTTAAGGGAAATTGTACTTTACTGTGTGTATTAGTTATCCTTTCCTCCTCTAGGAGACGACCTCCCTGGTGTTAGTGGTGAGGATTGAGGCTCCTTGATTGCTGGGCCAGGGCATGGTTGTCACACTCCCTTGTTCTTTTGTCCTTGATATTCCACTGAATAACCATCCTGAAAACCTTTACCAAATTCACATACTCATGTCTTTCCAAATGTGTCTTCTGCAGAATTGCTGTTTGCACTCTGCATTTCTTAATAAAATTCAATACTCTTACCTTTTTGCCTATACTTGTAAAGCCACTTACATTCAAAAATAAGGATAGTGTAGTCATTCTGATAAGAGGTTATTTTTCCCACCTATTATACATGACAAGCTTTGTTGAATGTGTATTTCCAACTTTTGTGTTAAATGCATACATTAATGTTTGGCAGATTGGTCTTTTATAAAGTTGTTTCTTGTCATCTCCATTTGAAGCTATGTTACATTTTTAATACTTTTTTTAATGAAAACCATCAAACAAAAAAAAAAAACTAAATACATTTTCATAATACCATCATCCCCTATTATCTTTGAAAAAAACACACAGAACTACCTACATCTTCAGAAAATTAAGTTGAACCTTCTTGATAGAAATAATTTCACTAAATCTGCAGCTGTGCCCACAGGCATTATCCAACCTAAAATTAAGGATACTCATGCTAAAGCATATGTTACAGCCTGTGCTCTCATTTACACTGATTGCTGTATTTCTATTCCCCCTCCCAGATGTGAAAAACAACTTGTATACTTTCAGAAAACATTAACTTTTACTTTAAAAAAGTGCACTGGCTATCTTTAAATAAAATTAAATGGTATGCCATTCTTTAAATGCAGTGAAGTATTAAGGCTTCCAGGAAAGATGATATATTTTATTCACTTCCAATAATGTTATACTTTATTTTTGACTGACCTGCTTGTCCATGTACCTTTAATTATGTATTTCTTTTAGCAAGCAATGCTCAAAACTCTCAAGATTAATTGTTTGTACTTGCAGACAGCATGTCCCATTGGAAACATAAGAAAAGAATATACAACTGCCTTCAGCTTCAGACGTCTTAACTCCCATTGAATGTTGGTAGCATCTTTAGAAGAATGAAAAGTAGAATCCATGTCCACTTTTTTTGGCTTACCATCTGTTGGATAAGGTTTGGTATTTTTCTCTCCAGCCTGCTCTGCATTAAAAAATGTCTTTGATTTTCCATGAAAAGATATTCTGAAGACAGCTGGACACAGCAGCCTGAATCTCACACCTGCCCCTCAACAGTCCCTGGTTGCTGGGATAAATTTGCTTTTCTTCTGCCTGATGTACAGTGAATAGCCATTTTCCACAAACAATCTACTGTCTCCAATTTTTAATTAACCGTTTTGTCAGGATCAAGTCTTTCTGCTGGTATGATTGCATCTTTACTGATACAGGTTTTAGCTGCTTTCTCATGGCAGGTTTGGAGCATGCATTCAGTGTGCCCTTTCAGTTAACAAATCCTGCTGTGGAATACCAGTGCAGTTGCTTATTTGTGCTTTCATAAAAGTAATGCAGTCTGTTCCTTCCATTTTTTCTGGTACAGCACAAAATATCTGTTTTTCTCTCCATGCTCTGTCTTTGAACTCTACCATTTTTTTAAAACTGCTCTTTTTGAGCAGTCTCATACTCTGTCAGCCTTTTTTTGTTTCAGCCTCTGATTTTTGGAGTTTTATAAGTTCAGTAGAATAGTTAGTCAAAGCTTCTTTTATTTTTTTCTAGCCTTTTGCTATTTGAGTTGATATATTCCTATAATGTTTAATTTATTTTAACCAGTTCTGAGTGCATTTGATTTATTTTTTCCTCTAAATTACTGGAAGCTATCTCTTGTACCAAAGCTGGAGCTTGAACTGTTTTTTGTTGAATAGTGTTAGGATTCTTCCCAGTCAGTGTTTTCTCTTTACCCTTTCCAGTTGGTTTTCTTTCAGGTTCTCTAAATTTGTTCATTGCTGGTATCCAGACAATGTACCTACTAGCCAGTGGCTAAATGTTATGCAAGCTGGCAGAATTACTAACTCTTATTTCTCAGTTTCTTTTGTTTTCACACAGGGAGAGATGAACTAAAGCTGTTGATCAATGTGCAGCCATCTTGGAAGCCCTCTATATTTCTTAATATAATTCAATACTTTTTCTGTTTTGTCTATACCTGTAAGGCCATTCACTTTCAAGATACTGTGGATAGAGTAACCATTATGATAAGTTGTTGTTCCCACTTATTATACATGCCAGTTTTTTAATATATATATATATATATATATATATATATATATATATATATATATATATTTCCAACTTTCATGTTACATGTGCACACTAATGTATGGCAGGCTGATCTTTTATAGAGTTGTTTCTTCTCATCTCCATTTGAACTTCTATCACATGTTAAGATGATGTGTTTTAATAGAAATCCTCAAAAAAAAAAAAAAAAACTAAATACATTTTCAAAATACACCCATCCCTTATTAACTTAGAACAAACACACAAAACTAAGTACATCTTCAAAACATGAAGTTTAACTCTCTAGATAGGAACAGTTGCTTCAAATTAACAACTGTACCCACAGGCATTACCTTACCAAAAATGAAGATTACCCATACTAATGATACAACCGATGTCCCACTTACTCTGATTGCTGTCTGCTCTTTTCTTATTTTGATTCCTCATCAAGATGTGGAAAACAGCTTGTATGCTTTCAGAAAACATTAAGTTTTAGCTCTAAAAATGTGCAGTGGCTATGTTTAAATAAAATTAAATTATACACCGTTCTAGTAAACGCATTAAAGCATTTTGGCTGCTAGAGAGGTTGCTATCTCTTATTTACTTCCCACAATTTCAAACTTTATTTTTCGCTGAATTGCTTGCCACCGTATCTTTGAATTTTCCATTTTCCTCAGAAAAAATACTCAGGACTCTCAAAATACTTTGTTTGCATCTGCTGACAGCTTGACCTCATTTTAAAGGTAGTCAGGACCGAATCTTCATAAAATATAAAATTAAATAATATTGATAGAAATCAGAAATTTTGAGAGAACTATTTTGTTTAGGGCTGATAATTTTTCACAAGTGACTGTTATAGATTTTAGGGAACCACATAAACTTTTAACTTTCTTCAGAAAGGTTTTTGAATAATCTATTAGAGATAGGCAATAAAGATGAATTGATGAAAAAGAACATTCTTCTGAATATGTTCATCCTTTGATTTAAAATTGTTGAATTAAAAAAATTGATTTACTGTATTCATTTATTAACCCAGCAAAGTAGCTATTCCTCATACTTTTTTCAGCTACTACACAGGCAATAACAGCAGGGATAAATGCAATATATAAACATGACTTAGAGTAACCAATCAACACAACAGAAACAGAGCTTCTCTCTCTCTCTCTCTTCTCTCTCTCTGTCTAGCAAATGAACTGATACTTTGTTAGACTAGTTTCTAATACGTATCAGATCAATTGAATAATATTAAAGCATATCAAATGGCAAACAAACTTAACAAGAAAACATTTTAAGTAAAAAAATAAAAAGACACCACAGTGTTAATGTAGTACATAAATGAATACACAATATACCATTCATTATATTTACTTTTCCATGGCTTCAACTTCAAAAAGCTTTTCAAATTGGGGATTTCTGGTTATGGGGCTGAGCTAAACACATCACGCTAATGTAGTGCTCCCCAAAGACATTACAAAATGGTTAACTAAGACAGCTGCTGCAAAAACTGGACTTAGATGGTACTGATTGGCAGGAGGAGTAGGAAACCCTGAGATAATCAGTGAATATGTAAATAGACTAATGTAAGATAATAATATATAATTGTGGTAAGAACTTTATAGCTATGAACATCAGCGTAAAAGTAAATAACTATTAAATGCAATTCTGCTACTAATGAAAGGGGACTTGATTGACAGCCCAGTCATGGCAATGCAAGAATTAAACTAAATTGAATGCTGAATTAGAGTTCACTTGAGCAAATAAAAGGAGGCAAATCCAATTACTAGTGAAGAGCACTGATAGATATGCTGTTGATGAAACTATTTACCTTTTCTATTGTTTTTACACTTGAAATGTCTCATCATCATATTTGGAAAAGAAGGATTTCTCATGGGGAGTTGATAAAGAACAGGGATTGCTAGATAGGTATCATAGTGAATATTTCATATAACGAAGAAAGGAGTTAACAGTGGATTAACTGAAAGCGCAATGTTCTGGGGGTGGGATGTAAGCTCTCTTTCAATCTGATGTATAGCCAGTTAGAAGATCAGAGAGTAAAAAGCTCAAGAAAAAAAATTGCATAGGACAAAAGCGGGAATGATAAAGTAGACAAAAAGTGGAGAAGCTATAACTTATATTGTGAAAATACAGTGGCTAAACAAGGATATAGTAAGTTGGGACAATAAAGTAAAAAGGACAGGTATGAAAGATGGCTGGGTAAAGCACAAAGGGAAAAGATATCATGTAGACTCGTACAAGACTGCACATGGAGAATGAGCTCAATATTTTGCTAACGGAAGGACGATGGAAGAGAGAAAGATTAATTATATTGCATATAGTTGCATTTGCTTTAACTTTATTAGTTAAAGTAGATAAACCATACATAGTTGTTCTGTTGGTTCAGACTACCAAAATTTTAAATTTGATAAGCTGTAAGGGCAAGTTGTTTAGAAGAAGAAAAAACAAGGCAGACAGAAGAGGGTACAAAGGGTGGAAAAATATAAAAGGGTAAGAGAATGGTCATGATGCTGACATAACAAATAGGGAAACTTAGAATTTAGGCAAAGAAAAATCATATAGAAAGTGCTCAAGATAATTACATGGAATATAAATAGCCTGGTCAAAGGGACAAGGTCAAACAAAATAGTAAAGAATTTAAATAAGTTAAAATGGATTGGATAAAAAGTAGCACTCTCTGATAATGATGTCATAGTATTTCTAACTAAATTTTAGCAAGATGTTCCATTTTTATTTGCAATGTTAAGAGATTATACTGAAACAGTGATAAAAAAATCAGTGATGATAAAACAAGGGTATTGTGCATAAACTATACGCTATCATTTAGGCTGGCTCAAGATTACCCATGTCTATGGAGTCACTATAGACTCAAATATCTTGGGGTGTGATTATCAAGGAAAGCTGGTGATTCCTCAAAGGAGACTTGGTATGAAATATGGACATGAATAAGAAACGTGTTAAGAAGATGGTATATGCTAAAGGTAGAGATGGATCATAGAATATTTGCAGTGAACATGTTCATAACCCCACTTATACTATAAGTAGGTTGAGCATTTATATGGAGACAAGAGAAAAAAAGAATGGATAGCTTTGAGAAGAGTGGTGAAAAATAGATATGAGAAAATAAAAAAGCTGGAGAGGATTGGGAAATTATGACAAAATCTATAATTCAAATTTAGGAAAATATTAGAATTCTGAATAAACAGAGTACTTTACTACTTCAGAACAAAGAATATGTCTCAAACAGGATTAACCCCAGAGGTACCAAAGAGTGATATAGGAATCAAGTGGCAATTGCAGAAAATAAGTCAGCCATCTGCAATTATGGGAGGCACTAAAATAACATTTTAAAAGACAGTGGAAGCTTGGTGGAATTTTGAATTAAATTCCATAACACTGAGTAAGCCAGGCTTTGAGGTAAATGCATCATTAGTGAATAGATGGTAGACAAAAATGCCAGAATAAAGTACTGAGATTAACTAAGAAAAGTACAACAATTGGTAAGTTGTGAAGAATTAGCAGATGATTATAAATAGATAAATTGGACAGAGTGGCTGCAATATAGAGGGCTCTTAAAATTATTAGCAAAGTATAATGCAGAAGTCAGGAAAGAATTGAGTAAATAGACTATACAGAGTCTTAACTCATTACATCTGTTAACTCCTACTGATGCCTCTAGGCATCAAATATTGTTTGTTCATATTTGCATCAAACTGTGCTATGTACAAAGTTTTAAAAGATTTCATCTTAAAGCTTACACAATAGCAAACTCAGCTGTATTTATAGTTGATCTCTGTCTAGTGCAGGTAAATATATATTAACTGTTGTTTGTATGATATTAATTTATATAGATATAATTTTCACATTTTTTCTAAATATGTCAACAACCAGGTAACACAGACAGAAGTCCTTGGCCTCAAATGAAAGCTCTCAACTAGATGAATACAATGCAGTTGTGACAGTATGCGTGTAACTTGAGTAGTTGCCGAGATATTGTAAGTTGTTTGCAAAATAATATTCATCAAATGGCCATAGTTTGCCAACAACCAGGAAGTACCAGTGGGGGACATGTGCAGCCCTCACATTGCTGGGTGTGGGGGTGAAGCCCCCCACCTTGGTTGATTACGTTTGCAATGTTGGCCAACTATGGTCATTTGATGAATTGTTTTATGATGTTACACATTTTTAGTATTTTAAAGTTTCACTGTTTCACGTTCGATTATAAGGCATTCGCTGTAATGCTTATTCGATGGGTGAACATAGACCCTGTAAATCTAGTAGCATACACTAGTAAGTAAAACATCACAATCTGTGTTTATGTACAACAAAATATCAAGAAGAGTTATCTTAAATCCAACACTTTTAATGTTGATCTCCAAATTTTGTTAAGAAATTCAAACAAATGCCCAAACTGATGTGAGTAATCATTCCACACTAAAAAAATGATAAAATGAAAGTAAAAAAGTGACCAAATAAAAAAAACTTAACTGTTGTATATAATTTTTCTATTCAATAGTTCATAATAAAGTTGGCAAAATTAAGAACCATGGCGGCTGCCATTGACACACCTTAACAGACTGAAAGATTGCTTCTTAAACAGAAAGACACTGTCAAACCTTGTTCCATATAGTTAGAAACTAACATTACTTCACAAAATGAATAATTGACATTTTTGGCTAGCTGAAAAGATTTTCATTTCCTTCTAAATCATACACAATTTAAATGTACAATGCCTTGATGTAAAGTTACTAAGATGTTGTCCTCATTAATCTTAAAGTTTTTTAATTTTTCAGTAAAATGAAATGAATCTCTTATGTGTGACTTGCATTTTGCCATAACATTCTTAAGAACCCTGTCAACTAAAAT
Organism: Protopterus annectens; assembly: GCF_019279795.1. Taxonomy (NCBI): domain Eukaryota; kingdom Metazoa; phylum Chordata; order Ceratodontiformes; family Protopteridae; genus Protopterus; species Protopterus annectens. The sequence goes on from NC_056748.1 coordinate 363,342,633, forward strand.
AGAAATCCATTCCAACGTAAAACAAGTACTTGATACAATAGAATGAAATGAGAAACATTCCTTTTTAATGTACATCTGATATAGCAGAATGAACACCTGTTCTGAGATGAGCTACTTACAATAAAACACACAAGTCAAACCAAACTATAAAAAACAAAATACCACAAGTTGGCAAAAATGGAGTTCAACATCAATTTTAATTATGAAATAAAAACAAAATCATTAGTGTAGTGCTTTTGTCCCACATATATAAAATCCATTATTCACAAAACATCTTTATATACCCTTCCCATAACTTGTTCAATTAACACATCAATTAAAACATTCAATCACCCTTAAAATGAGAGTATGACAGTACCCTACAATGTTAACTTGAAATTTTGTTATTCATTAGAAACATTATATACCATTCAAATATACACCACAAAACAACCTTAAAAACTTTTTGTTAATAAAACCCACACTGACCACAAGTTTTTAAAAAATATATTTTTTATCACCTCTTCTGAACGGAAGCTGCCCTCTCACTTAACACATGTTTGAGGGAAACTTGATCATTTAACCCTGGAAAAAAGCAGGAATTCAACCTAAACTGCCACATTAATTCACTTTTCAATAAATATCCCTTCCAGTCACCACCTCTAGGATTAGCTTTTATATTCTCTATAATATCAAGTAAAAAGTGAGTAAAATTCACACATACTATGGAGTGTTTATAAAGGGTACTAGTCTCTTTTTTTACAGGATACAGGTTATGTCATAGATATGTTTATAAATTCTATTTAACAAGTTATGGGAAGGGTATATAAAGACGTTTTGTGAATAATGGATTTTATCTTATAAAGTCTCTGTATGTGGGATGAAAGCGCTAATAATTTTGTTTTTTTTCCTTAATTAAAATTGCTCTTGAACTCTGTGTTTGCCAAGTTGTGGTATTTTATTTATTGTAGTTAAGTTTGGGTTGCCGTGCACCACTTTTATTGCTTTCTTAGAAGACACAAGTCAACTGAAATTGCCCCATTACTTTGGAATTCAGAAAGCCAATAATTAATTTGCCTGTTGAACTTTCTAATGTCTGAAGAAATGTCCTAGCTTTGGAAAAACATCCCATCAAACAATAAGGCAAACATTTTTAATAATAATCTGATCAGTCCAATTATTAGCTTTCATAATGCACAATGTGGAATTGTTGCTGAAGGAAGCACTCTTTTTATATGTTACCAATCCTGCATATGATATAAAAATTATATTTGATAAATTGAAATATTTTAATATTATAACAGGATATAAAGTATATGGAGCAAAATCAAAGGCTGTAGCAATGAACTATAACCTGACACATGACCCGGTGCATTCATGACAGCATGAAATTCTCAAGGATTTTTTGAAATATTATGTGTGCAAGAAGCTAAAGAAATGTAGGAATAAATTACTCAAAATTATAAGTAAGATAAGATTATGGAAACTTATTTTGGGACATTGATAATAAGGGGTCTATATTATATGCTTGAAGAGACTTTCCTTCGAACATATAATCATCAATACCTAAAGAGTGAATACTCTAAAGCACAAATGGCCACATCCACAAATTTTTTCCTCGAGAAAAATTCAGTTGGCCGTTATTGGGAATTGCCCTTTTCCCCAATGTAGAGTGATCTCAGAGTTGGTATATTTAGTTAGCGAGGGTGGGGGGCACAGCCCCCCCACTTGATTAGGGTTTCAAAGTTTGTGTTTCTTGTGTATGGCCCTGTGAATTTTTTCCAGAGGAAAACATTTGCGGATGTGGCCGTTCTCACTTTACAGCATTCGCTCTTTAGGTGTCAATGATTATATGTTCGAAGAAAAGTCTCTTTGAGCATATAATATAGACACGATAATAAGATGCAAACAATTCAAAGGATTTTCATCCCACTGGGTGTTTACATAGATTAGGCTCATATATACCAATAAAGAGACCAGATATGGAACAATATGACCAGGAAAATTAAGTTTTGTTTTAGAATATCAAAATGGAAAGCATGCAGTGGTAAAATTAATACAGAAAAAAACAAAGTTGTTTGTAGCTTGCAGATTTGGAGACATACTATTATGATACACAATCTAGACTAATATATTTGATTTGGAATATGGAATATATTCCCAAATGGAAGCACAAATAGGTATTGTAGCCATTAAGGTGAAAACAGGATCACACGTGGACATTTGGGCAGATCTAGGAAATTAATGAAAAGAGCATTTTATAAAGCCTTATATACATAAAAAATATTAAACAGCTCTTTAGTTTAAATGAAGTTAGACATTAGAAAAATAGAATAATGTAAATAAGTTACACTATATGCGTATATATATATATATATATATATATATATATATATATATATACACACACACACACACACACATATATATATATATATATATATATATGTGTATGTGTATATATATATATATATATATATATATATATATATATATATATATATATATATATATAATATGTTGTTGGGTCGCCACAGTGGAACTCCGGTCTGCTAATGATTGGCAGTAGATTTTTACGGGCTGAGTTGCTGGCCCTGACGCACAATATTCAATGAAGGTACGCCCATTCACTCATGTCTCAACACAGAAGACGCTCTAGCTGAGAATCGAACAGGGCAATGTCTTACTGTGAGGCAACAACGCTACCGCAGCACCACCACCGCAGACTCTCTCTCTCTATATATATATATATATATACATATATATATATATATATATATATATATATATATATATATATATATATATATATATATATATAGAGAGAGAGCTATCTATATATATATATATATATATATATATATATATATATATATATATGTATAGTAATAAGAGAGACACAGCAGAGAATGTCATAAGCATTTAGAGAAGAAAGAGCAAAGAACAAATATTTGAGGAGCATGTGATAAAAAGGAGATGAGGTAACAAAATGGAAGGACGTTGGACAAACTTTGGGGTTATGAACTTGGATCAACTTGAATATACAAGTCTAACATTTGAAATCAAGGAAGATATGTGTAGGACATTGAGTAACATCTTGTTTCTAGATTTCCCAGTGTGATAACAGAAACTCAGCAGAGAAGGCCAGTAGACTTGTGTTAATGGATAAATTTAAGTAACTGGCTAGTAAGTCCACTGCCTAGATGCCAGGAATAAAGAAATACAGAAGACCTGGAAAAAAGCAGCTACAAAAAGTGAGGAAGAAACATTGACTGGGGAAAGTTTGCAGCTGTTAAACAAAAAGCAATGCAACCTTCAGACATGACTTCCAATAACCTACAAGAAGATATAAGACAACTGCATACAGACCTGGTTAAAATAAACAAAACACTGATGAAGTATAGCAACACAAACAAAAGACTGAAAAAATGGAAGAAGCTTTAAACAGATATTCAGATGAGATGATAAAGCTGCAAAGACATGCATCTAGAGCATCTCTCCCCAGGCTTCCACTGAAAATTGGCTCATTCCAAGTCGGACTTTCCTGGTAAACAAATGTTAAATAAATAAATAAAATTAAAAATCAGAGGGTGAAATGAAGAAAAGGCTGGCTGAATATGAGACTGCTCAGGAAGAGATTTTTTTAAAAAAATAATAGAATTAGAGAATGAGCACATAGAGAAAACCTTAGATTTTCAGTTATACCAGAAAAGCTGGAAGGAACAGACTACATTAATTTTATGAAAGCACAAATAAGCAACAACTGGACTGGTATTCCACACCAGGAGTTGTTAGTTGAAAGGGCACATAGTGGGTATGTTCCAAACATGGCTATAAGAAAGCAACATAGACATTTAATAGTAAAGATGCAATCCTATCAGCAGAAGGAGTTGATTCCAACAAAACTATGGCAGAATAACAAAAAAGTGGGAGACATCAGAGTATTTGTGGAGAATGATTATTCATTGTACACCAGACAGAAAAGGAACAAATTTATTCCACTATTCAGGGAATGTCGAGATGCAGGTGTGAGATTCAAACTGCTATATCTAGCTGTCTTCAAGGTATTCTTCCTTGGAGGGGCAAAATAATTTTTTGATGAAGTACATACTAAGAAGGAAATACAAAAGTTTGTCCAACTAAAGTAAGCTGTGAAACAGAAGGAGATTTTGCTTATTGTTCTTCTGGTAATAAAGAGGGACTGTACTTGTGAAATTTTTTTAAAATTTTCAACAGAAAATGTTGGAGAGAAGGAAGGGAACATGAGAGTAGACTAGAAGAATCAAGAGTAAGTTGGAAATGATGCAGAGACAGAATTTTGGAGATGAACAGTAATAAAACCAGTAACTTAATATGGGATTACAATGCTATAATTATATTTGTGAAATATGACAGAACAAGAAAATCTGGAAATATTGGACTTTTTCAGAATTTGTTGGACTTGTGGGGGACTCTAAAGCATATGCCCTACTTCATGTCATTAATGTTCGGAAAAGTGCTTTGTGAGGGGAAGAGGAGAAAGAAAGTTAACTGTAAGTAAATATTTATTTTTCTTAAATAGTGCCAATTTTGTGGCATGTGATTTTCTTTATATGCTATAAAGTATTTTTTTCAGTTAGTTATAAGTGTAATGGGGATTGTAAAAAGGTGCTGCTGTTCTTTTTTTATCTCTTCTTCTCTCTTTCTTGTTCAGTTTTAAGAAATGTAGGCACTGTAATGTAAAAAAAGGCCTGGTTAAAACATTATAAAAGAAAAATTTATTTGCTTTTTCTCATTCTTGCATAGGGGAACAACTGGATTAAAGACCTTAGATTGATTTAGTAACAGGTTTTAAGAGAGATCTGGTAAATGAAAAAGAACATTCAATATTATGAGGCTTTTTTCTAGTGAATACATGTATGTTCAGTAACAATTCTGCAGCGGGTCTTCATGTTTCCATGGATACAATCTGGTAAAGAGAAACTGGCTGCCTGGTTCTCCTGTCTTCATGGAGACAATATGATAAAAAAACTGGTTACACACTGGTGGAGAGTGATTGGCTGGGTGAAAAAAAGAAAAGAGAAATTGGCTAGAAGATTATGTTCTCTGAAAGCATTCAGGGGATTTCACAAGATAGTTAATGTTCTCTGAAAACATTCAGGGGTTTTCCCAGCTGGGAGAGCTATAAAGATAAGACAAAACAAATTATCACTTAGTAGAAGCACAGGCTGCATATTGCATCTTAGCATGGATGACCTTTATTTTAGGTTAACTCAAGTGTGTGAGTGTGGCTGTCAGTTTGACACTTTTGTTCCTATTAGGAAGGTAACATGTCCATGTTTGAAGGTGTACATAGTTTTTGTGTTAGTATTGTTAATAGGTTTTAGGGGGTATTGGGGGTGCTTTTTTGATGGCTTTCAGTAAAACAAACATTTTTATAAGATTTACAAGTAACATAGGCTCAAATTGATATGACAAGAAACAACTGTATAAAAGTTCAACCCGCCAAACAGTGCATGCATGTAACACAAAAGCTGGAACTAGACATTTAACAAAAAAAGCTGTTATACATAAAAGGGGGAAAGGGGGGAATAATATCTTTTTAATACAATGATGCTTTCATTAATACATGTAAATGTAAGTGGCTTCACAGATAAATACAAACAAGAAAGAGCTGTGAACTATATTAAAAAATGTAGAGTGCAAATAGCTATGTTACAGGAGACACATTTAGAAAGAACTGAACATGTGGATTTGATAAAGAAAAGATTTTATGAAGGTTATTCAGAGGAATAGCTGGGATAAAGGAAAAGAGGAGTATTTATATTAACTGCAAGAGGAGCTCCAGTAGTGACAGAAGAAGATAAAACAAATAATAATGGCAGATTTGTAGTGGTAAGGGGCTACTGGCAAGAGAGGAGGATTACACTAGCATGTATTTGCATTCCACCTAAAACTGCTATAATGGAGATTAAGACAATTCTGGGAGAAATAATCAGTGTTCAGCAAGGAATATTACTTATAGGTGGGGACTGGAATTTGATTTGCAGGGGACAAAACAAAAGAGGAGTATTTATATTAATTGCAAGAGGAGCTCCAATAGTGATAGAAGAAGGGAAGAGGATTATACTGGCATGTATTTACATTACACCTAAAACTGTTATAATGGAGCTTAACAAAATTCTGGGAGAAATAATCATGTTCAGCAAGTAATATTACTTATAGGAGGGGACTGGAATGTGATTTGCAACACTAAAGATGTGTCTGGGGGGCCCAGAAGGGAAAATATAACAAAGGAGGGTAGATTTTTGAAGAAATTTCTGAAAATATTTGGCATGGAAGATGTGAATTCAGTAATAAGAGTTTGGAGTGAATTTACTTATTATTCCCCAAGATATAAAAAATGGGCTAGACTAGACAGAATTTACATTTCACAGGAACATGTGCATTATGCCCACATGGAATTTGCAAACAGCCATATTTCTCTGCAACTGAATGTCACTTCAGTCACGTGTCCCCATCCAAATGTACCACAAGGAAATGTCTCACTGCCTATGTGCCTGAACCCCTTTCTTCCCCATCTCACCTTCCATATTTGCCATCTACATGAGGAAGAATTCTTTGGAGTGTGCCTGGGGTATAAAACTACCTATGCTAACACTTGCAAGCAAAAATCCCAAATATTCTAGACTTTGTTGCATATTTTGGACCCATGCATATGCCCTCCCATTGTTTTTTTTTTTTGTGAAATGCTTATTCAGTCTCTCTCTTCCTAATTATTTCTAACTTACACTGATTCCTATAGTTATTGTGCAATATTTTATATGCCTTATTAATTATCCCTTTTTTAACAACTTCTGTTCTAGATTCAAATAAAAATTCTACCAGAGCAGTTCTTTCACTTAGGGCTCCCCTATCCTTTTCTCTTTGGCTATACTCTGATATCAATCCCACATAGGTATGGCAGTCTCTAGTTTGCAGTCTAAATGCCTTCTTAGCCTCTTCCCATTCTGTTACCTTTGCCTCTCTAGTTATCTGCTCCTAATACTCTGGGTCCTTTGCCAGTTTTCTTCAGTAAATTCTAGCACTATCTTGCCTATTATCAGTACCCCTAATTGCAGGCATCCCTATTGGTAGAATCTCATTTCTCCCTTCCCATGTTGGCTTGGTTCTTAGAACACTTTATGCTACTTTATAAATATAATATTCTACATGGCTGTTGTTCTTCTCCTTATAGATCTGCATCCAAAATCCCACTGTCTCCTTATTTCTTGAAATCCCCCCTAGTTCATCATCCCTTTCCAATTTCAGTTATAGCTTTCTGCTTGTATTATCTATATGAGCCTTAACTGTGCTGCTGTAAAATATCCCGTTAAATCAGGTAATTCTAAACTTCCTTGTTCTATTGGAAGGATCACCTTATCCCACTTGACTCTTGTGTTCTTCCCCTCTCAGATAAAATCCCTCAACTCTTTATTAATTACTATCCACAACTTTTCTTCTGGTTGATAAAAATATGTTTGACCTGTATATAAAACTAAAGGGACTAAAAAAATTTTTACTACTTGAATGTTGCTATCCATATCAACAAACAAGAGCTTCCAGTTTCTCAGTTTTTATATTATCTTTTGTTTAGTCTCTTCCCACATATCCTTAGCTGCTATAACATAATTATTTTTAACCCGTATTTCTAAATACTTCATTTTATCATGGCCCCATAAATATGGGTGTTGCTGAACCAACACATTTGTGTATACATCATTTACAGCTGTAGCCTTTATTTTATCTTCATTAATTTTCTATCCCAAAAAGACTTGAAATTGTCTCAGGTGATCTACAACACTGAGCTGTCCTTTTCTGGTTTTATCAGGTACAAAATAATATTGTCTACAAATAAAGAAAACTTTTCCTGATTACTTTACCAATTCAGTCCTTAAATTTCTGAGTCCATTATTTTCTTTGCCATTGTTCTAAATATAATGAAAATAACAAAGGAGAAAGAGGAGCCCTCCCTCTGTATTTTTCCCTCCTATCCTTCATATATCCTCCTAATTAACCTTATTATTTTATCAGGGAATATCAATGCTTCCATTCTGCTACACAGAAACATCCCAGCTCACTCTGTCAAATGCTTTTTCTGTATCGAGACCCACCATCAATAGCAGTATTTTGTTACATTATCCTTCTCCCTGGATCATCATTGTTTTATTAATGTTATCAATTGTTTGTCTCCCCTTCACAAACCCAGACCAATCCATTTTTTTTAAAACACCTTTACTGAAATCACTTCTGACATAGGCAAATTTACATTTATACAAAAGTAATAAAACCATATTAACAAATTAACATTAAGAAACATTATACTTCACATATATTGCTATATATTATATAACCTAAGCAACATTACTTAGGTTATTCAATTCCTGCCCCCTTTTTAAACAAGAAACATCTTTATTAAACCAGTACTTACAACATAAACAATCATGCATTTATATAAATGAAAAGAAACCACATTGACACAATCCTAGTTGCAAGCATTTTACATCACAAACCATACTGACACACTCCCAGTTGCAAACATTATATATCACTTATAATCTACCCAGTCATTTTCAAACATTACATAGCTCATTGTCATTTTTCCCTATGTAGTTTTCTCATACCCTTTTCCAAACATCTTAATTCCAGTTGTTTTTTCTCTGTTTCTATATTCACTACTTCTAATATAGTTGGTTTAGATTTTGATTTCCATTTTCTAGTAATTGCTTTTTTTGGCAGCCACCATAATTAGACACAGCAAGGCCTTACTATGTCTATACAATTCCAATTCTGTATCATAGCTCAGAAAAATCATATCTCTCATTACATCAATCTGTTCACCCCATAGCACTCCAAGAAAATATGTTCCCAAGTACCTCTTTCTTCCCCATCACTCCTCCAACATTTGCTGTCTACCTGAGAAAAATTCTCTGCAGTCTACCTGGGGTATAAAATATCTATGTAAACATTTACAAGCAAAAAATCCTAACTCTTCTAGATTTTCAGACTGATCCATATCTATCAATTGTGATAATACCTTTTGTGACACTGACAGCTCAGCTATCTGGAATTGTATAAATAATTCTATGTCATTTCTGGATATTGATATGATTTATACAGAACTATATGTTATGTGTATATTAAACTAGTGGTTCAGAAGTGTGTTGAACAGGGTTTGTACAGTACTGAGCTTCAAGGATGTGTCCAGTTACCCTACTGGAAAAGAACAGAAATGTATATAAACTATATACATGTACAAATGTATGTTTTAATAGTAGAAGCTGGAACATACATAGTTAACTTGCAAAACTTCAGGTAAATAAGTTGAAATGAAAGTGTTTTATGATTGTGTTATCTCTCAATTCAGTTCAGCAGTGGACACAATGTCTAGAGCTAGACATTTTTGTTTTGTCTTGAAAAAGAAATAATTACTAGGTTTCAAATGTAAAAGCATTTTATTGTTTTATGACTTCCAAGTTCTGCAAACTTCTGAGAGATATGTACTTCTCACACAGAGATGTTAAAATTATGTTAGTATCTGTTTAGCCTGGAAACTGAAGTCAAGTGACAAAGAGTGATGTCATCCAAGCTAAGCCAGCAGTAATGTTTGATATTATTTTAAGAATTCTCTCAGAGAGAGACTATGCATTTTGTATCTTGTCTTGGATCTAGAAACATCCACTCAGCACTTCAGCCTGCATGTTGTCTGTAAGTAAGACTTAGGGTGTAGTATCTCTCTTAGATATTGATATGAATATAGTAAAGATTAGTTTAGATGTTTTCTGTATTTATTTGAGACTGTCCTGCAATGTTGTTTTAAAATATTTCCTGTGATTTTGAACTCTGAAGTAACTGTGTTTGTTTTCTGAGTATTGTCTCGTTCTTTTATTATTTATTATTAAATATATTTAAACCTGTCTTTGTGGTTGATATTTGTGAGACATATTTAAGCTCTAGAGTACTTGCATATTTATTTGGTGACACTGTACAGGGACTCCTAATAGCCTGGTACTTGGTCAAAAACTACCATTTGGATAATAGTAACATTACACAGTAGGACTAGCCACCCTTTGTAAGGGCCTTATAGTAGCTGATAAAGAGGGTTGGTGGCAGTGATAGCTACTTTATAATCTGGGCAGAGGGGGGCATAGCTATTAAACTTGTGCCAGCCTTTCCCAGGAGTGTCTGTGTGTTTGTATATAAATAAAATCTCAGTGTGTGTTTGTCGGCTACTTACGAAGGGACACGAAGCACTGGTTGGACAGAGAAGGTGCTGGAGGTCTTGGCTTGACCCCTCAGCTGAGATCTTAACCCTATAGCTGTGCCAATGGGGAGTCTTACTGAGGATCTGCAGAAAGAGGGAGAAACTAGCCCTCAGACTGACTGTGATCTCTGCGTGCTCTTAAAGGAAATTGTACTTTACTGTGTGTGTACTTGTCATCCTCCCAATGTGTACATCCCTCACTGTTACCAGTGGTGAGGATTGAGGATCCTTGATTACTGGGCCAGTGCAGGGGCATCACACCTTTGCCATTCTTTTAGCTATTATAGAAATAAACACTTTTATAGTCATGGTTTAAAATTGAAATGTGCCTATATGAAGCTGAGTCTGGTGGATCTTTACCATCTTTAAGTATTATAGCCAATGCAGCTTTCTTCCAAGATGATGGTGTTACCCTTCCTTTTAAAACACTGTTAAACAAAACCTTCCAGATCTTTATCAATTTCTTCCTTCCTTCCAAACTTCCACAGGAATACCATCTGTTCCTGGAGACTTTCCTGCAGATTGTTGAGCCTCTTCTACCTCTAACCTTGGCATACTGAAGTCTTCTATAAATATTTCCATTTGTTCATTTTCTTGATTATCACATTTCTCTGTTTTATGCAATTTTTCATAAAATATCCAAAATATCTGTAATACCTTTATAGGATTTCTGGTTATTTTTCTTGGTATAGGGTCCCTAATTTTGGCAACAACGCTTTCTGCTGCCTAAGTCATCATGCTAAAGTTTTTGTGCTCTGGAGTTATCAAAAACAGTTGCTTAACAGCAATCTTTCTAAACTCATATATATTATACAGATATTCCCTTATTTTCTCTTTAGAACTCTGCATTTATGCCTTTTTCTTGTAAACACCACTTTCATTTTATCCCACTCACTAGCTATAACTTCTGAAGAAATTTCCATCTTGCCTAATTCTGCAATACATTAACCTTTGTCAGCCCCTCTAAATAATTCTTGTTACTTAACCATACATCTTTTTTTCTGCCATACTTGTAAACTGCACTTTCATTTTATCCAAATCACTAGTTATATCTTCTGAAGAAATTTCTGTCTTCCCTAATAACTCTCGAATAACTTCCATAACCTATTCCTTAAATTCCTCTCTTTTAATAGTTAGGTAAGGAAGTGCCAGTGTTTCATTTTAACTTCATTACCCTACATTTTTATCTTAGTTGATACTTGTGCATATAATCTAAAATAGTTATTTGATTTGTTTTGAAGTTTTCAATTAAATGAACATGCTCCTGTGAAATATAATTTCTGTCTAGTCTAGTCCAGTCATTGTACCTTGGGGAATGATATATAAATTCTCTTCAAGTTCCTACTACTGAATTCACGTCTCCCATACCAAATATTTTCATAAATGTCTTCAGAAATCTACCCTCTTTTGTTATATTCTCCCTTCTAGGTCTCCCAGATACATCCTCACTGTTGCAAATAAAGTAAATGTCCCATATATAAGTAATATTCCCTGCTGAAATCTGATTTTTTTTCCTCCCACAATTTTCTTAAGCTCCATAATAAGACTTTTTGGTGGAATATGAATACATGCCAGTGTAAGCCCCCTCCCTTGCCAGTAGCTACCATACTAGCACAAATCTACTATTCTTTTCTTTTTTTTCCCTCTTGTGTCACAATTGGAGCTCCTCTAAAAATTAGTAAAAGTGCTCCCCTTTTCCTTTCTGTCTGATATTCTACTCAATATCCATCCTGAAATCCTTTCTTTATCAAATTCACATGATCATTGCCTTCCAATGTGTCTCCTGTAACATTGCTGTTTGCACTCTGCATTTCTTAATATAATTTAGTACCCTTACCTTTTTGTCTGTACATTCCAAAATAATATGGATAGAGTAGACATTATGATAACAAGTTATTATTCCCACCTATTATATATATGACAGCTTTTTTAAATGCCTATTTCTAGATTTTGTGTTACATGCACTCACTAATCCTTTATACAGTTGTTTCTTATCATCTTCACTTGAACCTATGTCACATTATACAAGGCATTTTGTTTTAATGACAACCCTCAAACCAAAAATACAAACACATCCCGGAACACTCCATAACCTATTAACTTTTTTTAAACAATAAAAGGAAGTTATGTACTTACCATAATGTTCCATGTGTGTTGCCCATCTCAACCTTTAGTCTCACTGATGGGTTGGATCCGATCCATTGGATCCATCTCAGCCATTTCAAAAGCTTGCGGTCTTCAGCAAATCTAGTGGACACCTTCCTTTACCCAATAATACAACCCCCTAGCTTCCTCAGATCTTGTTTGCCTCTAGTACTCTTATAGAGGTAACATGAAAAAAAATATATAGACACAGAAGAGTAGGATACCAATTCTGAGGCTATATAGATCTTTAGTACCCAATTTATACTACTTGGTCTCCCAGGAGTATAGGCAGGGGGTATGGAGGGAGGGTTGTGAGAATAAAGGTTGAGATGGACAACACACATGGAACGTTGTGGTAAGTACATAACTTCTTTATGTGATGTCAGTCTCGCCTTTATTCTCACTGATGGGACCACATCCCAAGCAATCTGACTCTTGGGTGGCTCATGGGAGAATATTCCTCAGAACCATAGAACCCAAAGAGGCTCTACTCCTAGAGGCCAAATCCACTTTGTAATGAGTAGTAAAGGTATGAGGTTTTGACCATGCCACTGGAGCACAGATATCATCCAAAGGTAACCTAACTTGCAAGGCTGCAGACATGGCTACCAGCCTGGTGGAATGAGTTTTAATGGGATTTGGAAGAGCCATCTTCTTAGAATTGTAAACATAAGATATACATAGCATAAGCCATTTGAATAAGGTAACTTTGGTGACCGGTTTACCTTTTCTAATATCTGAATAAGAAATAAAGAGCTGATCTGATTTTCTAATTTCTGGTGCTCTATGTAATTATAAATGAACTGTCTAGGAATATCTAAAAGGTATAGTGAATATTCTTTATTTTGAAAGTTTGGGAAGAAAACTGGCAGCTCAATAGATTGGTTGAGGTTACTTTCCCGCATGACCTTTGGTAGAAATGAGGGATAAGTGTGTAAAGAAACTCTGTTCTTATGAAAAACTAGGTATGGGGGCTTGGCAGACAAAGCTTGCAATTCAGAAACTCTTCTAACTGAACTAATAGCCACTAAAAAGAACATTTTCCAGGTGAGATATTTCAAATCACATGTAACCGATGGTTCAAAGGGAGGACTGATAATGTTTGACAAGACAAAATTCAGATTTCTGTAAAGGGGTCTTATCATAGTAGTTCCTTTTAAGAAAGCTTTACAAAGTCTGTGAGACATTATTCCAGAACCATTTTCTCCTATATAGAAATTTAAAATTGCTGCAAACTGAACTCTGATAGTAGCTGCAGTACCTCCTTCATTGAAGTTTCATCAAAAATTCTAAAACAGATTGTATGGGTGCAGAAAAATGATCTATCTGATTATTGCTGGCCCATGTAACAAATCTCTTACATTTACTTTTGTACAATTTACGTGTAGATGTTTTATGGGAAGATAATAAAATATGTCTGACAGGGGAAGAAAGGAGAGGAAATCTGGCAATCAGGGGAACTGGAGCAGCTAAGCTGTTAATTTGAGATTGTCCAGGTTGGAATGAATCATTCCCGACGGGTGAGTCAGAATGTCCAGAGCAGAATCCAGGATCCATGGTTCATTCCGAAGGTGAGGCTGAAGAAAGGGAAACCAGATTTGATGAGACCAATAGGGGGCAATCAGTATTACTGCTGTCTCCAACAAACTTGCTTTCTGCAAAAACTTGGGAATTAGAGGGATTGCAGGAAAGGCATAAAGAAGTCCCGGAGGCCAGTTGTGAACAAGTGCATCCCTTGGTGATTCCCCCATGGGAAGGATCAAGGCAAAGTAGTTGCTGCATTTGGCATTGGTTGGTGATGCAAAGAGATCACAGGACGGCTGGCCCCATTTCCAGAAGATCTCTTCTGTAACTTTCTGACCGAGGGAACACTCGTGAGGCCATAAAATAGCCCTGCTCAATTTGTCTGCAATCACGTTGGATTTCCCTGGGATGTCCGTTGCTATCAGAAAGTGGTTGGAAGTTGTTGCCCATTGCCAGACCCTCAAAAGTTCTTTTTTTTTTTCAATAAATTTTATTTTTATTTTTACATTAATAAATGTCACAAATAAAAACTATCTTACAACATGACCGTATATATATGTTATACATTGATGTCAAATACCACAGGATATAGGTCGTACAACATATCTATTTACACTATGTACATAGATGCTTTCACTGTTAGTTCCACAGTTATATAGACAGTATATACATTTGTAATATCCAAGTTATTATTTAATATCTGAACTTGTATGTGTTCTTTGGTTCCATTATAGTGTATTTCTAAGTTGCTGTGTGATGAATTATGCTATCATTTATTTTATAGTTTATTATGTAATTCAGTGTATAGTATAGTAGTTTGGCTATCAAGGGGGAAGATGTATTGTAAAATTCTGATGTGAGTCCATCCGGACCCAGAGCCTTATGCGCTTTTAAGTGTTTGATTGTTGTAATAATTTCACTGATGGATATCGGTTCAGTTAGTTTTTTTTGTTGGTCTAAATTGAGTTTAGGGAATTTCAGTTTTTGAAGGAAGAGTTCTATCTTCCTTTGAGGTTTGTAGTATTTGTGCTCCATATATTTGAGAGTATATTTGTTCAAATGTTTTAATAATGTCTTCATTGTTTGTGTAGTTTTTGTCTCTGTAGTTTATTTCTGATATATTGGAGGCATTTTTGTGTTGGGAGATAATTCTGGCCAGAGCTCTAGATGGTATTTGAGCTTCTTCTGCGTAAGTGGCTAGCATTCTGGCGTCATAAAAATATAGGTTCCTGGTTTCTAACACATATAGATCCCTTTGCAGTTTTAAAAGTTCTGCTTTTATTTGGTTCTTAGGGTTATTTATTAGTTCTTTTTCAAGATGCTCTATTTTCCCTTTCAGTATATGCTCCTCTTTCAGTTGTATTTTTTTATAGTATGCTGCTTTTTTGATAAACAATCCTCCAATTTGTGCTTTGGTTGCAGCCCATTCTAAGTCAGTTGGTACTTGGGAGTTAATGATATTTGTAAGAGCTATTTTTAGTATTGCTTCTGTTTCTTTTATTACATCCATTTTGGAAAGTAAATTAGGGTTTAATGACCAATTATGACCCCTATTCTCTAAATATATATTTTTGTCCCAGTTAATGTTCAGCGTGATTTTGGAGTGATCTGAAAAGAACCTGGTATGTATAGTTATTGTTGGGTCCATGTTAATGAATATGTCAGAGATTAAGAAGAAGTCTATCCTTGACCACATTTTGTGGCATTGCGAATAGAATGTGAATTTCCCTGTTTTATCTGCACTGTTCCCATATTTAAAAGGGTCATATAGTTTGAAATCTTGTTTGAGTTCATTAAGGGCTAATGTGGCTTGTTTATTATGTGATTTGGTCAGATTAGATTTATCCTTTTATGGGTTTTGATATGTGTTCCAGTCACCTCCAATCACTAGATAGTGATCTTTAAATTGGTTTAAGGTTGGGTATAATGACATAAAAAAGTGTTGTTGGTTATTACAGGGTGCGTAAACATTAAGTACCATTATAGGTTTTGGTATTGTAGGACTACTAAATGTTACGTAACACCATCTTCCCTCCTTGTCAGCTTTGGTTTTAAGTATTTTTTCCTTAAATTGGTTTTTAATTATTATGGCAGCCCCAGCACTGTTTGTTTTCCCCTCTGAAGCTATAATTTGACTTATCCATTTCTTTCTGCTAATTTCTGACCATTGCTCTGCAGTCAAGTGTGTTTCTTGTATTAGTATGAGGTTGGCTGTGGTTTTTAATGTAAGGTGTAAGAATAGTTTTCTTTTCTTCTTGTTTTGGAGCCCTTTAACATTCCATGATTCTATTTCCCACATTTATTTATTAAGTGTATTTCTTAGATATGCCATTTATATTAGTTTTGTTTTGTTATCTTTGTATGTGTTACTGTATGATGGTTTAAGAAAGCATCTATTTATCCCCATCCCTACTCTGTGCCTAACCACTATATCCCTGGACCAGGAATAATTGGGGGGGGATGAAGGTTCGTTATATGGTTTACCTTTACGTCTAATCTTGGAATGTGTTTTCTTTTTAGATATAGATTTAACCCATAGTATCCCCCCTGTGTTACTATAAACAATGTGGACAAAGCTGAACAAACTAGTTCCCTCAACAAACACTGCTACTTAATATCCCTAGCCTCTTCCAACATATTATTTATACAATTATGGTATTGCATTTAAGGTACAGCATGTATTGTTTTTGTCTTGTGACTAATTCTTTCTAATAGTATTTTTAAAACAACATATTAATATACATTCCTCAGTAAATTATAGCAATATATGTACCATAGTAATATTGTTAAACAATCAATCTTGTCATTTTTACATTTTTTTGTTTTCATTTGACTTCTTTTTCCTCCCCTTTATTTATTCAGATTTCTGCCTTCTTTGGTCCCTGTAATGTTTTTCCACATCAATCTGTGTGGGTTATAAAATATATACTTGGTACCTATTTATCAGAGGTAGGAAGTATAGAGAGACAGAAAAAAAAAAAAGAAAACAGCTTAGCCAAACAGTCCTTCTGCTATAGTTAACATATTAAGGCTATATTTACATTACCCCAAGATTGTTAGGTTATTTTACTATTTTCCTGAGATTACTTCTCTCCAGGATCTTTTAACACATTTCTAGTATTTACATAAAACATTTAACAATTTATTTTTCCTTTTTTCCCAATATTAATCTATGAGCTAGCCTGTTTCTGACAGTTTATTTCTTCCCTATTATTTAAAGCTGGATTTTCATTCACCTACACAGTACTGGGTGTACTGTTTTAGTGAATGGTTCAGCTCAACAGTACCTTATTTCTTCAAGGTTTTGCTTGCAGGTTGGTTGACATCTATGGTGCATCTTTCTTCTTTTAGCTGGTGCAGATCAATTTTCATTTTTCAGGCAGTAAAATCTTTTGGAGCTTGCTGAAATCCATTTTGTCTGACTGTTCTTAATGGAGCCCTCAAAATCATAGGGGGACTGATTTTGCAGACCAATGTCCCAGGAGGAGGCTCCTTCCTGTATTTGCGCATCGGAAATGGCAGTTGATTTTTGGTTCCTACCCAGGCTGTACTTCCTTTTCCTGTGTTCCTCATGGCTCACATCATGGATTTAAGGGCCTATACAGCAAGGGGAAGCTTTCAGAGTTGGATCCCAGCTAGAGTGCTTGTGAATGGGGACTTTTTTTTCACCTAAGGGTCCTTTATCGTTTTATGTGGATTTATTTCACTTCTGAAGGTGGAATTTGTTTGAAAACAGCCAGGAATGTCTCTTTTGCCTCTTTGGGGTTAGTGGCCATGTATTTAACCTCTTTGATGTAGAAGATTAACTGATTTGGATATTTCATCTGGAATTTGATTTTTTATTTCTATTAGGAACCTGCAGTATGGAGATATTAGTTGTCTTGCGTGTCTTATTTGTATTGGGAGGTCTTGAGCAAAGGAGATTTTATTATTATTCCAGGTGAGTGTGTCTTTTTTCTTTGCTGCCAGTATAATTTTATTTACATCTTGGTAGTTTAATATTTTAATATAGACAGGTCTTGGTTTCAGTGGTGTTTGCATTTCACTCTGGGCTCTGTGGGCTCTCTCTATTGTTATTTGCTGCATTTCTTCAGGTTTCTCTAGCAGGGAATGTATTATATGCTTGATTGTTGGTATTAGATTGTTATGAAGTACAGTTTCAGATATTCCTCTGATGATGATATTGTTCCTTAGAGATTTTACTTCCAGGTCTGTTATTTTTGCTTGTATGTTTTGTATTTCTTTGTCATGGGCATCAATTCTTTGAGAAATAGAGTCTATTTTTATTTCATTTTCTATTATTTTGGACTCAGATTTTTCCATTCTGGATATTATTTGGCTGAATGAGTCACCAAAGGTTTGAAATTGTAATGATAAGTCCTTTATCACTTGCTGGATATGTAATAAGGCAGATTGTATGTCTTCCAGATTAGCTGGCTGGTCTGTCTTGGATTTATTTGTAGTTTTAGAGTTGTCACTTTGTTTAGTTGTCTTTTGTCTTTTTGAAGTTGTGTCTTTCTCAGGTGAGGCTAGTACTGAGAATTTGGTCTTAGTTGTTGTTGTTTCCATATTATTTTCCTCTTTTGACATCTTGCTGTATAGTGTTTTACCAATCTTGCAGTCAGATGCAGGGCCTTAGTAGCACATGGCTTAAGCTGTTATTCAGAAATCTTAGTTAATTCTGCTGTTTCTGAGCTGAATCTGTCACTTTTTCTTCCTTTTTTGTTTGCTGGATGATATTAGCAGTAAATATCTACAGCTATTTCTGTATTATTAATTCTGCACTACCTTCTGGGTTTGTTTTAATCCAGGGTATATCAGAGACCTAGGTGATAGCAGTGCTCACAGAACAGTGGCCATTTTGAACTCAGACCCTCAAAAGTTCTTGACAAAGGAGGTAAGATCTGGTTTCCCCCTGTCTATGTATCAGATAAAAAATGAAATAAGTAACCAAAAGCCAGGCGTCCATAGAGTCCTCAATACGAAAGTACAAGAATTTATTATACAAAACAACTAGATTAAGTGCTTTCATCCTTACAAAGACAGGACTTCATCAGACTCACCAATAAATAACCACATCCCTTTATATATATATATAAAATGAACTGATTATGACATCATTAATTACTCAATTAAAAATTAAAGTAACCACTGTAAATACAACAAATGCAATACACTCACAATATCCATTTAAAAATACTAATTGAGTATAAGTGTACAGCATAAAAAAACATGTTATGACAATCTAACTGAACAGGAGAGAAAGTTGTTAGTAGAATTAAGGGACGATAGGATGATTCAAATTATGAAGCCTGAAAAGGGAGGGGGGTGGTATGGTTTTGTATAATACCTTGGATTATGCTAATGTAATATTCGATCATTTGCATGATGTGGATACCCATTTACCTGTTTCTAAAAATGAAATTATATTGCTTATAGGAGGATTGGTTATTTATTGGAAGAATATCTTATATTATATTATATATATATCTTAGATTGGCTATCTAATGAGTTGTATAAAATGCTAAAAGTGGACAGTCCTAGAGTTCCTACTTTATTTGGTATCCCCAAAGTACACAAAAACATTACCAACCCCCTCTTTTAGACCAATTGTAGCTGCGAATGGCTCCAAGACCTAACCATTTTCACTTTTTATTGATAGGCGGCTTAAACAAATTTACAGACAGGTATCACACCATTTAATAGACTCTTGGGATTTCTTGGGAAGACTTACCCAGAGTATTTGGTCAAAGGATTTAATTTTCCTTACTATAGATATAGAAGACTTGTTTACATCTATACCCAAAGATGTAAGGACGAAAGCACTTAATCTAGTTGTTTTGTATAATAAATTCTTGTACTATCATATTGAGGACTCAGTGGACTCCTGGCTTTTGGTTACTTATTTTGTTTTTTATTTGCTACCTTTAAGTAACCATCCTTGTTTCTTGTTTAAGAGTTGTTTATGTACCAGACTGCAGACATGTTGTCAACTGGATTGCTATAGTTCTTAGAGGGAGAGTGTCTTGAAATGCTTGCAACACTAAAAGCACTGCCCTCATCTCCAGGATGTTGATGTGCAAAGGAGCCTCGTGTTCCTGCCAGATGCCTTGAACTGTCTTCTGTAGATAATACCCCCCCCCCATCTGTTAAGCATCACTGGTCACTGCGGTCTGGGGTTGTGGGGGATGAAGTCATGGCCTTGAGGTAATAAAGGAGAGTGAACCCACCACTGGAGATCCTTTTTGCAGGAGTTGGTTATCATGATTTTGTGTGACATTGGAAGTTCCTGGATTGACCATTGTATGGAAAGTAACCACTGAAGTATTCTCATATGAAGACAAACTAGGGGAATGAGTACAATTGATGCAGCCATTCTTCCCAGTACCTGAAGAACCAGTTTTGCAGAGGCACCTGTCTTCCTGATTACCAATCTCACATAGTGGCGGAGATCATCTACTCTGTCTTGTGGGAGTCTTACTACCAGTATGGTCATGTTTATCCTGCTCCTCTGAAGACTAAGTTTCAACATGGCTTTAGAGCAGATTTTTTGGAGTTTATGGGAATTCCTAAGGAGGAATAAAGATGAAGGGTATAGTCCCTGGCTTGTAATAGGAGATGTCTGGTCGAGGTAGTTATGAGCCAGTCATCCAGATATGGAAACACCTGGAATCCACAGTGTCTCAGGTGAGTTGCTACTACTGCCATGCACTTGCTGAACATTCTGGGGGCTGTAGTGAGACCAAAGAGCAGAGCTCAAAACTGGAAGTGACTGGCTCCTAGCTGGAAGCACAAGTACCTTCTGGATTGCCTTTCCATTCGAATGTGGTAGTATGCATCCTGAAGGTCTATATAGCACATTCAATTGTCTTTTTCCAGGAATGGAAGTATTGACTGCAGTGTCACTATCCAGAACTTGGTCTTTTTCACAGATTTGTTTAGATTGCTGAGGTCCAAAAATGGGTCTCCAGTCCCCTGTTTTCTTTAGAACTAAAAAGAATCTTGAGTAAGTTCCGGATCCTCTCTGGTCTGTGGGAGTTCTTTGATGACTCTTTTTCTTAGCAACTTTTGAGTTTCTAATATTGCCTGTTCCTTCTAACTGGGTGGAACGTCTGGAACTGACTGGGGTTTACTGGAGTAGGATAGGAGAAGGGAATGATGTATCTTCTGGATATTATGTCTTGCACCCATTTGTCATTTGCTAACTTTTCCCAGGTTTTGCCATGCAGGGACAATCACCCCCCTAACTGCCTCCAGGGGCGAGCAATTGGGCTCTTCTTGAGGAACACTGGAAGGGTCTACCAAAGAAAGATTCTCTGGAGCCGTGATTCTGCAGGCCTCCCCTGCCTTGAGGGTGACATCTTCCATTATTGTTCCCTCCTCTGCTTCTAGGGGAACTTTCACCCTGTGTGTCCTGGAAAGACCTTTGAGACTTTTTGAACCATATTTTCCCACTTCCTCTCTGACCCTTAGGGAAGGGTCTAGTAGGTATGAAAAAACACACTCCAATGGCAGATAAGGTCTTCCCTTCCTTTTCACACCTGGTGAGCGCCTCTTTAACCTTAGGCTCGAAAAGAGAAGAGCCATCAAAAGGGGCATTAATGAAGGAAGACTTGAAAAGCTCAACAAAATTGCAAAGGCACATCCAGGCCTTCCTCTTGATAGAGATGCCTAAACCCAACTCCATACTCATTCCATCTGCGGCACACGATATCAGCCTCATGGACGAGTTGACAATTGAATTTAGGGTGGCAAGCTGAGCATTGAATTTATCTGCCACCGTGTCAGCTGCAGCTCCTTGGAGGGAGTCTGATAGCTAATAGTTCCTTTAACAAGTCCCTCTGCAATTTTGTGAAATGAGTAAGGTAGTTCCGTAACCGTAAGGCAAAGGTCGCTAATGAAAAGACTTGCTTTCTATACCTATCGATGGCCATGGAATCCTTATTCAGAAGATGGGTAGAGGAACTGGTCTCAGTTCCTTTTTAGTGCCCGCCACTACAACCATGGCATCAACTTCTAGCCCTTTTGTCAGAAAGGTCTTGTCTTTAGGTGCCATAATGCATTTATTTGGCCTTCTAGGAGTAGGCTCTATGGAGTCTGGGGGTCTCCCAAGCCTTCTGACAGATTAAGTCAATAAGCTCATCGGAAGGAGTGGTCACCCAAGAGATTGAAGGGTGAGACCCAAAGACCTTCAGGTAAACTGACTCCTCGGCCGAAGGTTGAGGGGGACTGCCAGTCACCTCTCTGATTTACAATTTCTAGGATGTTGCCAAAGGAGACATCTTCAGGAGGTGACCATGTGGATCCTTCACCTTCATCGAGGTCAGTATCAGATGTGATAGACTCCTCTGGGAAATCAAGATGCTTCCTCTTGCATGTCCTCTTCTGAGGGACCTCCTCAGTGGGATATACTGGGGAGGTTTCAGAAGTGGGGAGAGTCCCTTGCTGGACATCCTGAGGCCTGGCATCTCTGCTGTACTGTGGAGTGGGTATGTGAAAAGGCAAAGACACCTGCACAAAACTGGAAGGAAGATCAGAGGGAGACTGTGTCTCAGACTGGGAAGTAGTCAGAACCCTCCTCATAACCGCAAAGCCAGTTGGCCACTGCTCTGAAGAGCGCCCCAGATCTGAAAAATGGGTTGTCAGGGCCAATGGAGCCTCCAAGGCAGAAGACAGAAGCTCCAAAGCAGAGGTATGAGCCAAACTCACCCACGCCAAAACCCCCAGAGGCAGGGTCGGATCCAGGGAGATCTGAACCAGCTTCATGGACTTGACCAGAGAGTGTTGGCTCTCAGTGGTCTCCTGCTCTGACTGAGTGGAAACACCCATGGCAGATACTGGATCCAAGGATCCTATGGACCCCAAACCCAACACTGACACAAACTGGATATCGGAATTGTCCAGCTCCGAAACCAAGGGATGGATCAGAGGAGTAGCAGGAGCCACAGGGGAAGTGTGTTTCTGATCTGATTCCTTTGGGCTTGGATCCAGTGACAATTTGGCCAAGGCTGGTGTCCTTAGCAGCCTCTGCACCACCCTATCCACATCTTCATTGGACAGGCTCCTGGTGGACCGGGTAGAAAATGTAGATGATCTTGATCTAGTCAAAAAAGGTGGTGGGAGCCAAGAGTGGACTGATTTGAAAGAAGGTGATCGGCTCCGATACATGAATTCAGAAGGCAAGGTTGGCTTTGGAGGTGAAGGTTCCAATTGCTCCAAAGATGTTTTGGATCCGACTTCAGCTGTCTGCTCCAAGGGTTCCTTTGCAACCAACAGTCTAGGTGCTCTTTGCTTCAGCTCTGAAGAAGATCTCAGCTTCAAAGAGGCACGTTTTTGAGACTTTTCTGATTTTGAAGAGGACTCCGGGGATATAGCCTCAGAAAAAGTGAGTTTTTATTAACCCTTTTAGAATGAGTTTATTCTTGCACTTCCTCAGTGCTCTGTGGTTAAATCCATGGCAGATGGAGCACAACTCTTGTAGGTGAAGAGACCCCAAGCAATACACACATAAAGTGTGTGAATCACTAAAGGGCATCTTTTTCCCACATTTCTCACACTTTTTGAAGCCAAGAGGCTTACCTTCCTGCTTTTGAGACATTCTGTAAAAGCAAAGGAGGAAACAGGAGGCACATGCACAAAAACACTCGCAGACAGTTCTCTAACTTAAATGGACAGACATTTTTAAGAAGGGGAAGGTTTTTTTTTATATAGTTGTCCTCTATCTAACTAAAATGGACAGTAAAGAAAGGGCTAAAAGGGGACAGACAGAAATGGAGGAAAATGTCCTCTAACTTAAACGGACATTGGTTAGACATCCTCTAACTCAAATGGAAACTTATGCATTATGGGTAAAGAAGGGTGCCCGTGAGCTTTGCGGAAGCCCTTGAGCTTCTGAAATGGCTTAAATGGATCTGATCCGACCAATCAGTGAGAATAAAGGTGAGATTGACAGCATCACATCATCTTTATTAAATTATCACAGATGACATAGGGAATGCTACATTTATATAAATGAAAACAAACCATCCTGACACAATTCTAGTTGCAAACATCATACATTACAAACCACATTGACACAATTGTAGTTGCAAACATTATGCGTCACTTATAATCTATTCAGTCATTGCCAGTCACACATTACATAGCTCATTAAAATCCAGCCTTCTTTTAAACTTCGTTCCTCCTTTGCATGTATTGTTCCCACAATTCCCATTTTTCCTGTGTAATTTACTCCTACTGTTTTCTAAATATCCCAATTCCAGTTGTTTTGTCTCTGTTACTATATTTGCTACTTCTAGTAAAGTTGCTTTCGACTTGATTTCCATTTTCTAGTTATTGCTTTTTTTGGCAGCCACCATAATTAGACTAAGCAAGGTCTTAACTATCACTTGCAACACCAAACTGTAGCACCAACTGTAGATGGACTGGAATACCACCAAAAGAAACAACAGCCAGTGAAAATAACGTTTTATTTTCTTCTTCTATTCTCTAGCGCCTCGGCTCACCAAAAGCCTTCAAGGAGTAACAGTTAACATCCATTCACAGTATATATACACAAATATCAACTCATTATACAATTAAATAATTAATTAAACAATCAATTATAAATCTAATTATCTAATTAAAAAACAATACATTAAATTACACTTTTCCAACAACACTCAGTATTTAACCCTTTAGGGGTTAACGTTTGATATTTTAAAATAAAAATCAACTCTTTCCTTAAAAGTTCATTTCTTATTCTATCTTCACTAGCTTCATTTCTAAGAACTTGTTCCAAAATAGTTACCCTTAAGCTATCACATTCGGAGTTATGATGTTTTACAAAATGCTGCGCCAAGGGACTTTCCATTTTATTATTTTTAATGCCCCTTAAATGTTCCATGATTCTAATTTTGAACATTCTCTTAGTTTGGCCCATGTAAAATTTTTTGCAACCACATTGAATAATGTAAATAACTTGTTCTGTTCTACAACTAAAAAAAACATTGGATTTAAAAGTCATTCCATTGATATAAGGAAAGACATTTTCTACATGAGTGCAAATTTTACATTTTCCACATGGTATTATTCCTTTACTCATAATTTGTCCATATATTCTCTGCATAGGCTTCATAAATTTAGTCTGTATTATTATATCCTTAATGTTTCTCCCTCTCTTATAGGCAAACTTTAACTTATTTTTCATCAAAGAAGTGAAAAAACAACAAAAAACTGCCAAAAAAGCTCCAAGACCGTCGGCAGAGACAATAGTTCAAGTAGTTAGGTGTAACACCCTTGGGTTTCAGAACCACGTACCAGGATACAAATGTCCAAAAGTAGAAAGGTTTTGTTGCAAAGTATGAAAAGTTTTATTCCAAAATCACAGAAAACAAGTTAAAAGCATCCAAGAATTTTAAAGACAAGCGCTTTCGCCTGGATCATTCCAGGCTTTATCAAGTCATAAACAAGTGAGCATCATGGTGTCAGCTGTTTAAATAGCTTTCGTAAATCAGTCACATGCGAAGTTAAACAAAAATTAATTGCATACACCTTTTAAAGCTAGTGCATAAAAAATAAATAGTCAGGTGCAAAACGTCACTAGTTTTATGTTGAAGAGTAAAAAATAGACTGTTGTTTCATGTAAGGTATACACATTTTAAATAAAACCCTTTGTATTAATTATATTTAAAAACTGATGAGAAAGCAAATCCAAGATGCCTGTTTTGTGATGTGAATGCATAAAACAAGCCAAAATGAATAAAATTTCACAATAAACCTAATAAGACATAAAAATATAAAAAGTTAAAAGTAAAACAAAATGCAAACTTGCGTGCAATAATTTAAAGCCTGGCTCTCCTAAGTTTGAGCACTGAACTTATACTGATTGTACCATTCAAACCTGGGGCTTTGCTTGCATCAAGCCTAAGCTGCCAGATCAACTCCCTGAATTCCAGGGTGGACTCCCAATCTCCTCCTCTAATGTTGGGATTTATCTGTTCTAGCACCATAAATGCAAGTTTGTAATCAGGACATGAAAGCGAATGTTTAAAGAATGCGTTACTTTCCTTCTTTTTTTCTATGTCATAAGTATGCTCGTATAGTCTTTTCCTAAATTCCCGTTCCGTCTTGCCTATGTAGAAACTACCACAGGTGGTACAAAGACCAAGATAGACCACTCCTTTTGTTCCACATGAGAAGTGTCCAGGAGGTCTGATATGGGTATTTCGAGCTTCTAAGTAGATGTGTGAATTGTTGGTAATAAGTGCACATTGCTGGCAGGCTCCACATTTGAAGGTGCCATTTTTATGATGTTGTCTTCTATTAGAAATAGTGGATTTCCTCTCAAAAATCTCTTTTAAGTTTTGCCCCCTTTTTCTCACAAATCTAGGTTTACCAGAGATGATGTTCTTAAATTCATCATTACCAGCCAGAACAAACCAATATTTAGAAACGATACTTTCTATTTGTGGTGAGTTAACAGAAAAGGTGTAAATGAATTTGCCACCATTCCCAGCAAATTTGTTGTTCTGTGCTTCCAAGTGGGGAATATTGGACAGTGTGTTTCCAAACAGCAGGGGAAAATTAGTATCCCTTTTGTCAAGCACCTCATCAGTAAGAGTTTTAAGTAAATTAATGGGATACCCCCTCTCAATGAACATATTGTGTAAATTGTTTGTTTCCTGCAGAAAATCCGTCAGCCTACTACACATTCTGGAGGCTCTAATTAGTTGCCCCTTAATTATACCTTTCTTTTGATAAAAAGGATGTTGACTATCAAAATGTAGCAGGGAATTTGAGAAGGTGGGTTTTCTGTAAATTTTGGAATGTAAATCCAGTGAGTCGGGATCTCTAAAAATATTAGCGTCAAGATAGTGTAGTTCATGCTGACTAATTTTGTGTGTAAAAGTCAGAAACTCAGTGGTGGAATTAATGTACTGTAAAAAAGCCAGAAGCTGTTCCTCAGTACCTTCCCAAATGAGACAGGTATCGTCCAGGTATCTACAATAAAAGGTGAGGTGCTGTGCCCATGCCGTGTCAAATATGAATATCTGCTCCCATCTATGTAAAACCACATTTGCATAAATGGTGGCACAGGAAGCACCCATCGCTACACCTTTGAGCTGTTTGAAAAGTTCACCATTAAAACAAATGTAGTTGTTGTCTAATACCATACTCATCAATTCAGTAATCAAGTTTACAAAATTGTTACTTAAATTGGTTTCTCGGGTGAGAAAGTCCGTGAACCATTCCAACCCTGTAATATGGGGGATACTAGGGAAAAGATCCTTAATATCCACTGTAACCATAAAAGATGTGGGGGAGGCATTTATCTTTTGGAAATTGCTTGAGAAATTCCCATGAATCTTTACAGACATGGGTCAGTGCGGAGGTGTATTGCTTGATGATGTAGTCAATGAATTTAGCGATAGGTTCTGTTACACCACCTGCACCAGAGACAATGGGCCTGAAATTCAAGGGATCAGTGCCCTTGTGAATTTTTGGAATTCCAAAAATAACAGGAATGGTGGGTTTGTTAACCACCAAAAAATTATATAATTTTTCATTTATAGAGCCCTGTAACAGGTGATCATACAAGGAATATTTTATTTTAGCCAAGGCAATGTTGTACTCGTTGCAGGAGATTAAACAATATTGACTTTCATCGTGTAGTATATCGTGCATGCTTGCTTCATAACTGGAGCTGTACATGAGTACAACTCCACCACCTTTATCAGGTTTCATTATCCTAATCTGTTCCTTGGATAGCATGTTGATGTATTCAAATTCATGTTTGCCCACATTTGCTTGCTCAACTCTAGTGTTGTCATGATATATACTCCGTAAATCTAATTCAATCAATTCCTCATACAACCTAAGAGATGGGTGCATGGGGGGATTGAAAGTGCTTTTCCTGTGGAGCCCTACAGAATGACCTTCCTGCCCTTTAAAAAAATGTTTCAAATTTAATCCTCTGGTAAATAACTTGAGGTCGACTAGTAAGTTAGCTAGATTCACCCTGTCAGTTGGTACAAAATGGAAACCCTTTGTGAAGATGTCAAAAGCTGTGTCATTTACTATCACATCAGTGTAATTATAAATAGTGAAATTATTCCTTCTGAATAAAGTACATCTAGTATCCGCTGTTACCGTGATGTTGTTCCTGTGTTGAGCAGGTATGCCTATTGCATCAAAGTTGGTACCATTGAATGCATGCAGCGTGTAGTTTATATCAGGGATTAATATTGTTTGTTGTTCCACCTCCACCCCGTCCTTTGAGGTTTGGGTCCATATGCCCCGGGCCTCCCGGGGAGTGGGGGAAAATCCTGATCACGTTGCCTTTTATCTTTCTCGGCTAGGCGCTCACTTCTACGGGGAACGTCGTTATAATTGTGTTGAAAAACCTCGTCCCCTCCGTGACCTGCTGTACTATTTAATCTGGTGATATTAGAGGGTTTACTGTGACAGGGATATGCTAATTCATCCCTGTATTCATGTAAGTCTCTCTCAAGTTTTCTTATCTTTCTGTTCAAGATTTTGGTACAAGATTGGTCAATATCGTCAAAAACCTTGTCATAGTCAAGCTTAACCATGGAAAAGTGTTTGTCAGAAGTGACCGTTTGGTGTAAAATGTCCAATTCAGTCGTTAAATTAACGGCTCTGCTTTCATATTCATTAATCATCAGTTGCATGATTTCTATGCCTGCCCTATCAAAAATGTCACACATCTGCTTATACTGTGTTGTACCATGCTTAACATAGTTCGGGAATTTGAAAAATCGCAACCCTTTTGGGATGCGTTTAACCTTGACACATTCACGCAAATAATCTATTTCCATTTGGTTGCTCCTTAAAGTGTATAATTTACTCTTAAATTCATCAAAATCCCCTTCAATTGTAACAGAATTGGTATGATGAACAGTACCTTTATAAAAATTGAAGGGTTGGTTAGCCCAGTTAATAAAATTGAAGTCATTAGTTTTGTCCTTAGTACGTTTATGTCGGGTAACGTTGTTGCTGCGGGTGTCTGAAGCCTTCCCGTTCTCGTCTGCTTCAACATGTCCATGCGGTACCTCGGAGGGTGCTTTTTTGCCATGTAAACCCGTCGTAACAGTTTTGTGAACCTGTTGAATACTTCCAGGTTCAGAATTGATAGTAAGCGGTGTGGCATTTTGTTGCTGTTGGAATAATCCCTTAAGTTCTGTTAGCATGTTGAGCACTTGGTTGAATTCCGCCCGTGTGACAGGAAGTTGATTTTCAGTATCCTGAAGCAGGCGCAGTGTTACCGCTGGGTTGAACGCCTCTGCTTCGGCGGTCATGTTCAAACGTTCCCAAGACAAAGAAGTGAATAAACAACAAAAAACTGCCAAAAAAGCTCCAAGACCATCGGCAGAGACAATAGTTCAAGTAGTTAGGTGTAACACCCTTGGGTTTCAGAACCACGTACCAGGATACAAATGTCCAAAAGTAGAAAGGTTTCGTTACAAAGTATGAAAAGTTTTATTCCAAAATCACAGAAAACAAGTTAAAAGCATCCAAGAATTTTAAAGACAAGCGCTTTCGCCTGGATCATTCCAGGCTTTATCAAGTCATAAACAAGTGAGCATCATGGTGTCAGCTGTTTAAATAGCTTTCGTAAATCAGTCACATGCTAAGTTAAACAAAAATTAATTGCATACACCTTTTAAAGCTAGTGCATAAAAAATAAATAGTCAGGTGCAAAACGTCACTAGTTTTATGTTGAAGAGTAAAAAATAGACTGTTGTTTCATGTAAGGTATACGCATTTTAAATAAAACCCTTTGTATTAATTATATTTAAAAACTGATGAGAAAGCAAATCCAAGATGCCTGTTTTGTGATGTGAATGCATAAAAACAAGCCAAAATGAATAAAATTTCACAATAAACCTAATAAGACATAAAAAATATAAAAAGTTAAAAGTAAAACAAAATGCAAACTTGCGTGCAATAATTTAAAGCCTGGCTCTCCTAAGTTTGAGCACTGAACTTATACTGGTTGTACCATTCAAACCTGGGGCTTTGCTTGCATCAAGCCTAAGCTGCCAGATCAACTCCCTGAATTCCAGGGTGGACTCCCAATCTCCTCCTCTAATGTTGGGATTTACCTGTTCTAGCACCATAAATGCAAGTTTGTAATCAGGACATGAAAGCGAATGTTTAAAGAATGCGTTACTTTCCTTCTTTTTTTTCTATGTCATAAGTATGCTCGTATAGTCTTTTCCTAAATTCCCGTTCCGTCTTGCCTATGTAGAAACTACCACAGGTGGTACAAAGACCAAGAGAGACCACTCCTTTTGTTCCACATGAGAAGTGTCCAGGAGGTCTGATATGGGTATGTCGAGCTTCTAAGTAGATGTGTGAATTGTTGGTAATAAGTGCACATTGCTGGCAGGCTCCACATTTGAAGGTGCCATTTTTATGATGTTGTCTTCTATTAGAAATAGTGGATTTCCTCTCAAAAATCTCTTTTAAGTTTTGCCCCCTTTTTCTCACAAATCTAGGTTTACCAGAGATGATGTTCTTAAATTCATCATTACCAGCCAGAACAAACCAATATTTAGAAACGATACTTTCTATTTGTGGTGAGTTAACAGAAAAGGTGTAAATGAATTTGCCACCATTCCCAGCAAATTTGTTGTTCTGTGCTTCCAAGTGGGGAATATTGGACAGTGTGTTTCCAAACAGCGGGGGAAAATTAGTATCCCTTTTGTCAAGCACCTCATCAGTAAGAGTTTTAAGTAAATTAATGGGATACCCCCTCTCAATGAACATATTGTGTAAATTGTTTGTTTCCTGCAGAAAATCCGTCAGCCTACTACACATTCTGGAGGCTCTAATTAGTTGCCCCTTAATTATATCTTTCTTTTGATAAAAAGGATGTTGACTATCAAAATGTAGCAGGGAAATCGAGAAGGTGGGTTTTCTGTAAATTTTGGAATGTAAATCCAGTGAGTCGGGATCTCTAAAAATATTAGCGTCAAAATAGTGTAGTTCATGCTGACTAATTTTGTGTGTAAAAGTCAGAAACTCAGTGGTGGAATTAATGTACTGTAAAAAAGCCAGAAGCTGTTCCTCAGTACCTTCCCAAATGAGACAGATATCGTCCAGGTATCTACAATAAAAGGTGAGGTGCTGTGCCCATGCCGTGTCAAAGATGAATATCTGCTCCCATCTATGTAAAACCACATTTGCATAAATGGTGGCACAGGAAGCACCCATCGCTACACCTTTGAGCTGTTTGAAAAGTTCACCATTAAAACAAATGCAGTTGTTGTCTAATACCATACTCATTAATTCAGTAATCAAGTTTACAAAATTGTTACTTAAATTGGTTTCTTGGGTGAGAAAGTCCGTGAACCATTCCAACCCTGTAATATGGGGGATACTAGGGAAAATTTTTGGCTTGTTTTTATGCATTCACATCACAAAACAGGCATCTTGGATTTGCTTTCTCATCAGTTTTTAAATATAATTAATACAAAGGGTTTTATTTAAAATGTGTATACCTTACATGAAACAACAGTCTATTTTTTACTCTTCAACATAAAACTAGTGACGTTTTGCACCTGACTATTTATTTTTTATGCACTAGCTTTAAAAGGTGTATGCAATTAATTTTTGTTTAACTTAGCATGTGACTGATTTACGAAAGCTATTTAAACAGCTGACACCATGATGCTCACTTGTTTATGACTTGATAAAGCCTGGAATGATCCAGGCGAAAGCGCTTGTCTTTAAAATTCTTGGATGCTTTTAACTTGTTTTCTGTGATTTTGGAATAAAACTTTTCATACTTTGCAACGAAACCTTTCTACTTTTGGACATTTGTATCCTGGTACGTGGTTCTGAAACCCAAGGGTGTTACACCTAACTACTTGAACTATTGTCTCTGCAGACGGTCTTGGAGCTTTTTTGGCAGTTTTTTGTTGTTTTTTCACTTCTTTGTCTTGGGAACGTTTGAACATGACCGCCGAAGCAGAGGCGTTCAACCCAGCGGTAACACCGCGCCTGCTTCAGGATACTGAAAATCAACTTCCTGTCACACAGGCGGAATTCAACCAAGTGCTCAACATGCTAACAGAACTTAAGGGATTATTCCAACAGCAACAAAATGCCACACCGCTTACTATCAATTCTGAACCTGGAAGTATTCAACAGGTTCACAAAACTGTTACGACGGGTTTACATGGCAAAAAAGCACCCTCAGAGGGACCGCATGGACATGTTGAAGCAGACGAGAACGGGAAGGCTTCAGACACCCGCAGCAACAACACTACCCGACATAAACGTACTAAGGACAAAACTAATGACTTCAATTTTATTAACTGGACTAACCAACCCTTCAATTTTTATAAAGGTACTGTTCATCATACCAATTCTGTTACAATTGAAGGGGATTTTGATGAATTTAAGAGTAAATTATACACTTTAAGGAGCAACCAAATGGAAATAGATTATTTGCGTGAATGTGTCAAGGTTAAACGCATCCCAAAAGGGTTGCGATTTTTCAAATTCCCGAACTATGTTAAGCATGGTACAACACAGTATAAGCAGATGTGTGACATTTTTGATAGGGCAGGCATAGAAATCATGCAACTGATGATTAATGAATATGAAAGCAGAGCCGTTAATTTAACGACTGAATTGGACATTTTACACCAAACGGTCACTTCTGACAAACACTTTTCCATGGTTAAGCTTGACTATGACAAGGTTTTTGACGATATTGACCAATCTTGTACCAAAATCTTGAACAGAAAGATAAGAAAACTTGAGAGAGACTTACATGAATACAGGGATGAATTAGCATATCCCTGTCACAGTAAACCCTCTAATATCATCAGATTAATTAGTACAGCAGGTCACGGAGGGGACGAGGTTTTTCAACACAATTATAACGACGTTCCCCGTAGAAGTGAGCGCCTAGCCGAGAAAGATAAAAGGCAACGTGATCAGGATTTTCCCCCACTCCCCGAGAGGCCTGGGGCATATGGACCCAAACCTCAAAGGACGGGGTGGAGGTGGAACAACAAACAATATTAATCCCTGATATAAACTACACGCTGCATGCATTCAATGGTACCAACTTTGATGCAATAGGCATACCTGCTCAACACAGGAACAACATCACGGTAACAGCGGATACTAGATGTACTTTATTCAGAAGGAATAATTTCACTATTTATAATTACACTGATGTGATAGTAAATGACACAGCTTTTGACATCTTCACAAAGGGTTTCCATTTTGTACCAACCGACAGGGTGAATCTAGCTAACTTACTAGTCGACCTCAAGTTATATACCAGAGGATTAAATTTGAAACATTTTTTTAAAGGGCAGGAAGGTCATTCTGTAGGGCTCCACAGGAAAAGCACTTTCAGTCCCCCCATGCACCCATCTCTTAGGTTGTATGAGGAATTGATTGAATTAGATTTACGGAGTATATATCATGACAACACTAGAGTTGAGCAAGCAAATGTGGGCAAACATGAATTTGAATACATCAACATGCTATCCAAGGAACAGATTAGGATAATGAAACCTGATAAAGGTGGTGGAGTTGTACTCATGTACGGCTCCAGTTATGAAGCAAGCATGCACGATATACTACACGATGAAAGTCAATATTGTTTAATCTCCCGCAACGAGTACAACATTGCCTTGGCTAAAATAAAATACTCCTTGTATGATCACCTGTTACAGGGCTCTATAAATGAAAAATTATATAATTTTTTGGTGGTTAACAAACCCACCATTCCTGTTATTTTTGGAATTCCAAAAATTCACAAGGGCACTGATCCCTTGAATTTCAGGCCCATTGTCTCTGGTGCAGGTGGTGTAACAGAACCTATCGCTAAATTCATTGACTACATCATCAAGCAATACACCTCCGCACTGACCCATGTCTGTAAAGATTCATGGGAATTTCTCAAGCAATTTCCAAAAGATAAATGCCCCCCCACATCTTTTATGGTTACAGTGGATATTAAGGATCTTTTCCCTAGTATCCCCCATATTACAGGGTTGGAATGGTTCACGGACTTTCTCACCCAAGAAACCAATTTAAGTAATAATTTTGTAAACTTGATTACTGAATTGATGAGTATGGTATTAGACAACAACTACATTTGTTTTAATGGTGAACTTTTCAAACAGCTCAAAGGTGTAGCGATGGGTGCTTCCTGTGCCACCATTTATGCAAATGTGGTTTTACATAGATGGGAGCAGATATTCATCTTTGACATGGCATGGGCACAGCACCTCACCTTTTATTGTAGATACCTGGATGATATCTGTCTCATTTGGGAAGGTACTGAGGAACAGCTTCTGGCTTTTTTACAGTACATTAATTCCACCACTGAGTTTCTGACTTTTACACACAAAATTAGTCAGCATGAACTACACTATCTTGACGCTAATATTTTTAGAGATCCCGACTCACTGGATTTACATTCCAAAATTTACAGAAAACCCACCTTCTCGAATTCCCTGCTACATTTTGATAGTCAACATCCTTTTTATCAAAAGAAAGGTATAATTAAGGGGCAACTAATTAGAGCCTCCAGAATGTGTAGTAGGCTGACGGATTTTCTGCAGGAAACAAACAATTTACACAATATGTTCATTGAGAGGGGGTATCCCATTAATTTACTTAAAACTCTTACTGATGAGGTGCTTGACAAAAGGGATACTAATTTTCCCCCGCTGTTTGGAAACACACTGTCCAATATTCCCCACTTGGAAGCACAGAACAACAAATTTGCTGGGAATGGTGGCGAATTCATTTACACCTTTTCTGTTAACTCACCACAAATAGAAAGTATCGTTTCTAAATATTGGTTTGTTCTGGCTGGTAATGATGAATTTAAGAACATCATCTCTGGTAAACCTAGATTTGTGAGAAAAAGGGCAAAACTTAAAAGAGATTTTTGAGAGGAAATCCACTATTTCTAATAGAAGACAACATCATAAAAATGGCACCTTCAAATGTGGAGCCTGCCAGCAATGTGCACTTATTACCAACAATTCACACATCTACTTAGAAGCTCGACATACCCATATCAGACCTCCTGGACACTTCTCATGTGGAACAAAAGGAGTGGTCTATCTTGGTCTTTGTACCACCTGTGGTAGTTTCTACATAGGCAAGACGGAACGGGAATTTAGGAAAAGACTATACGAGCATACTTATGACATAGAAAAAAAGAAGGAAAGTAACGCATTCTTTAAACATTCGCTTTCATGTCCTGATTACAAACTTGCTTTTATGGTGCTAGAACAGGTAAATCCCAACATTAGAGGAGGAGATTGGGAGTCCACCCTGGAATTCAGGGAGTTGATCTGGCAGTTTAGGCTTGATGCAAGCAAAGCCCCAGGTTTGAATGGTACAATCAGTATAAGTTCAGTGCTCAAACTTAGGAGAGCCAGGCTTTAAATTATTGCACGCAAGTTTGCATTTTGTTTTACTTTTAACTTTTTATATTTTTTATGTCTTATTAGGTTTATTCTGAAATTTTATTCATTTTGGCTTGTTTTTATGCATTCACATCACAAAACAGGCATCTTGGATTTGCTTTCTCATCAGTTTTTAAATATAATTAATACAAAGGGTTTTATTTAAAATGTGTATACCTTACATGAAACAGTCTATTTTTTACTCTTCAACATAAAACTAGTGAAGTTTTGCACATGACTATTTATTTTTTATGCACTAGCTTTAAAAGGTGTATGCAATTAATTTTTGTTTAACTTAGCATGTGACTGATTTACGAAAGCTATTTAAACAGCTGACACCATGATGCTCACTTGTTTATGACTTGATAAAGCCTGGAATGATCCAGGCGAAAGCGCTTGTCTTTAAAATTCTTGGATGCTTTTAACTTGTTTTCTGTGATTTTGGAATAAAACTTTTCATACTTTGCAACGAAACCTTTCTACTTTTGGACATTTGTATCCTGGTACATGGTTCTGAAACCCAAGGATGTTACACCTAACTACTTGAACTATTGTCTCTGCCGACGGTCTTGGAGCTTATTTTTCATCAACTCATCCAGTTCTCTGAAGTTCTGTAAGAACTTCCAAAAATGTAGAATACATCTCTTGATGTCTTCACTACATATATTAAATGTAGAGACCATAAAAATTTTATCCATGCCTTCTTTATTATTCATATCTACTACCTTATTTTGTTTTTTCCAGTATTGAGGTCCCCTGTTGTATCTTTTATTAAATATTTTATTTCTACTTAAATTTGTTAGTTGACTATCATATTGCCTTTTTATAAACATTTCTGTTGTATTCTATGTCTCCTTTAAAAAATCTTTTTCATTATTACAAATACGAGATATTCTTAAAAATTCACTGTACGGTAAAGCTTCTAACGTATGCTTTGGATGACAACTGGTGCCCATCAAAAATTGGTTTAAACAATCAAACTTTCTATGTATGCTAGTAACTATAAGTTTGCCTATAATTCCTTGTAAATTAATATGCAAGAAGGAAACATTCTCACCACATTGTATACCATCAAACTTAATATTGAACCTATTAATTTGTATATCCTTAACAAATTTATCACTTTCCAATTTACCTCCCTTACACAAAAAAATCAAATCATCAATAAATCTAAAATAATATATCACATGTTTCTTCACAAACAAGTGCGTGTAAATATATTCAGATTCCACCAATCCCATAAAAATGTTTGCATACATGGGTGCAAATGCTGCACCCATGGCTGTTCCTTGAATTTGGTGGAAAACTCTGTCATCAAAATAAAAATAATTATTTTCTAAACAGAATTTCACCAAATCAGTAATGTAATGTGTTAATGGTGAATCTCCCATCTGTTTGTACAGAGCCTCTATTCCAAAATCATTTCTAATATTGGTATAGAGACTTTTAACATCCAAAGTCAACCAGTACATGTCTTCACACCAAATTACATTCTTGATTCTATTTAAAAAATCAAACGAATCTTGTATGTAAGATGGAAGTTTATTGCTTATTTTGTTTATTGCTTTTTTGGCAGCAACCATAATTAGACTAAGCAAGGTCTTAACTATGTCTAGGCAATTCTGATTCTGTATCATAGCTCAAAAAATAATTTTTTTAGTTACACCAATTTGCTCACCCCATATATCTGACAAAGCAGTCTGCAGGTAATCTTTAAAGTCTGCAAACTCATTACACTCCCAGAAAATATGTTCCCAGTTACCTCTTTCTTCCCCCATCACATCTCCAGCATTTGCTGTCTACCTAAGGAAAAATTATTTGGAGTCTACTCTGGGGATAAAAATACCAATGTAATCACTTCCAAGCAAAGAGTTTTGCTGCATATTTGAGGGACATACATTATTTGTGAATAGCTTATCCAATCTCCCCATAACATATTAACTTGAAACAAATACACAAAACTATGTACATCATCAAAAAATGAAGTTAACTCTCCTGATAGGAACAATCACCCTAAATCAATGTTTAGCAGCCATTTTATTTTATTTTTATCAGACTAGTTATAAATCAGACAAAAATGAGTACTGCAGACTATGAAAAAAGGGCAGGATGACATAATTGTTTTCAGGGTGACGGCTGACGTAAGGATAGGAATGGTTGCTGTCTTGGGTGAAGCTAACATTCAGAGTATACAGCAAAGCATTCTAGTCCATCCTCAGATTACATTAAAGCACAACTTCATAT
Source organism: Protopterus annectens (assembly GCF_019279795.1). Lineage (NCBI taxonomy): Eukaryota > Metazoa > Chordata > Ceratodontiformes > Protopteridae > Protopterus > Protopterus annectens. The sequence continues at coordinate 363,380,265 of NC_056748.1, forward strand.
GAAGAGACCAGAGATAGAAATGCAATACCTGGAGCTTTTGGCATCCAAGAGAATAAAACAGCTTGAGATGCAAAGAGAGAGTGAGAAGAGAAAACAGAGAGAAAAATGCTAAAGCTGCAGAGGAAAAAAGGAGGCATCAGCATGAAATGCAGGAGAAACAGAAGTAGCATCACACTGAAAAGAAACAGCCTACCCTTCACTAAGGGCACATAAGTAGCAGGAGTGAAAGTTTATCTCAAGAAGCCAAGGTCAGTAGTAAATTGTGTCTATAGTATAAGATGGGGTGACTTTGATAGTTCTATTCAGGCATTTGAGTATATGTGTAATCAGCACCAAACTGATTACTGGCAGTGGGTGAGATGTTTAACTTCTCTACTTATGGGTAAATCTATGTATACTTTGTCAAAAATGTCTGACTCTAATTTTGATTGGATTACCTGAAAGTGAAATATGCATTTTGAATGCTTTAAACTTATTCCTACAACTTGAAAAACCTACTTCTGAAATTTAATAGATACAGTTTAATGACTGTTGGAGAAATGCAAAAGGTAGAGTCAGTAATTTCATTGCAGAAATAAGTATCTACTCTAATAGGTTGATAAGTGGATGTCAAGTTACTGCTTTTGAGATGTTGATAGACCTTATGATAAGGGAACCAGTACTCAGTAATTTCCCTATTTAATGAATTGTGACTATAACACTGCTGAGGAAATGGGGAAAAGGGGGCCGTTATCAGAATAGTAGGACATAACTGGAAAAGATGGGTTTATAGCACTACGGATAGTTATAATGGAAATGCATGAGTGAGAGTATAAAACTTCACAGCTACAATAGGTTTCACAGGGAAAGAGGGAAGCCAGTAGTTCCAGTACCATCCGAGGGGTGGGGACATTAAGAGAACAGTGGGAGAGAAAGAAATAAAATGGCAGTTGAAATTAAATGCAGCGTGTCTTCCAGGTCTTAATGACACGATCCCCACAAAACCCTTGGTTAGGAATATATAACATCTTCATTTATTAATTATTACTTTTTACTTAAAGAATTGTATTTAAAAATCTAATAGAAGTATATAACTTGCATAAATCTGGATACTGAATTTTATTGTCTTTACATCAATATTATATCATGGCATGTATTAGCAGTGTTTTAGCAATAGTTGAATTTTGTACCTACCAAATCCTGTCTTGTTAGGACAAATGTCAACACTGATTTCTAACAAGTGACAATGTTTGACACTGCATTTCTGTGTTACTTTTAAATATGTACCACATAGTACAATGTTGTTGCCTTTGGCAAAGAGTTGGTTTTTAAGTGTATAAATTTACACATAATTTCATTTAGTGTTGCATTTTAGGTTTTATATGTATTATCAGTAAGAAATTAAGTACTGTAGTTTTAAGAAATGGTGAGGGCGTAGCTCTTAAACAATTAACTTTTGGCGGTTTTTTAGGTATTTATAGAGAGCCTTAGGGCTTAGTAAGTGTTCTGATGAAGTGTATTTTATACATGAAAGCGCTCAACAACTGTTTTTTGGCTTGTTAAATAAAGAGCTTGTGCTTTTATTTAAATCAAGTGTGGATCGTGGAATTTACTGTGGTACCAGTGTGCTTTTTTTGTCGATTGTTGCCTCCACAGTGATTTTTGGGAGTTCCAGTACTTGCTCATGACCTGGGGGTTAGATGTTTCCAGTGTAACCAAAGGGGATGTAGAGTCCAAATACCCACACTGACAAGATGGGGAACACCCACATGAGGAAGCAGGGGTGGCACTACAGTAGTGTTGGGTTGTCCTAAAATTCCTGCTGTTACAAATTGTCAAAAGGGTCTGTGTCCTATCCTGGTAGAGGGTATAGAGTCCATTAATATATGATATAGTACATTGTTAAATTTGCAGTTGTTATAAAGGGCCTGACTTGCCAAAGCAGTCTATTCAGGTTACAGGTCAGAGATTACTTGGTCTGGGTTATGGGGAATCAAGCAAGGGGTGGTGTTTGCTAATATCCTAGTAGTAATTCTAATAGGTAATGACTTTGATGGGAGAGTAGCATGCAATTACATGCAGCCAAGCATGGAAACAATCACATCAGAAGGTATTGGGGAGGGGGGCCTAGCCAGTGCTCACATCTCCAATAAAGGCGATAGCAGTGGCATACTTGACCACACCTATCAAAATGTACTAGACTACCTCTAGAATTAGTTACTTCAGGGGAAGATATGTTTGGTAGCAACAAACCTGAATCTGAAGCACGGTTATCAAAAATAGTAGACTTCTATTAGAAGGGAAACTGGGGAAGATCACAAAGACAGACTTGAGACAGGCATAGCTTTTAAATGCCACCTTACAGAATATGACGGAGGTAGCCAAGGAGGCATCTGGTTCTCATGGGTACAGGGAATCTGTATACTGTGATGGCGTTATTGTACAGAGAATGGATTCCTGAAAGAGGGCTATTAGGAGAAGTGATGTAACAGTTGGTAATCTCAAAGGCTTTCCATCAGATACTCCTGGCCATAGTCCATGTTAGCTCCTTATCAGGTCATTTGGGCATAAAACATACAAAAAGGTGACTTATACAAATTTTTATTGCCCAGACAGTGCAAGATAGGCAAGAGGTACTGCAAGATATGTGACCACTGCAAACAAATTAGCAAGGAAGGAGATATAACTAAGGGTGCCTTGATGCCTTTGCCTGTTGTTGAGCAACCTTTTCAAAGGCAGCAATAGATATTGTGGGGACTCTTATTACTCAAATATCACTGGTTAGGGAATATCAAAACAAGTATATTTTGGAGGTGGTAGATTATGCTACTAGATATCCTGACCCAGTTGCTTTGTCATCTATTGATGCAAAAAAAGGTGATAAATATTCTAACTTTTTAGCAGAGCAGGTCCACCTTGCTATCTAATTTCATGTAAGAACTACTGACTTGTTTCTGGAAGTACTGTGCATTAAAACTTTGATTTTTTTCTTTCTTCTTTCCTCCTGCAGCTGACCATCAACAGACCCCAGTGCCTTTCCTCGATTGCTGGGTCTACTTACTCCTTCTGGCTTCACCTGGATTTAATCTGATAAGTGTCAGGGTCAGTGAGGAGATCAAAGAGGCTTGGGTCCACATCATTATGCTTCTGGAATGTTTTACCCAGTTTTCTTCCCCACTCCATGTATATCCTGGTGACACCCCTTGAGTGGGGTGTGCAATAGGCAGACCACGCAGAACCACCAATCACTTCCACAAAGGGCTGATGTAGGCAAGATGCCCCACCCACACTAAGTAATCACTTTGGAGGTGTTTCTACTAGTCTCTGCCAGGGAAATGTTGCTGTGTTGTATGCCCCAGGCATGCACCCCTCCCTCCTCCCTTCCCAGGATGGGCTCACCAGTCCTCATCTGGCAGCACCTCAAGTACCCAAGTTGCTAACTGAACATGAGTCAGCTGTGTCATAATCAGGGGGTTACCCTTCTATGCCATAGTGGTGGTTAGTGCTGTGCATTAAAGCAAGTAAAACTGCCATCTGCTAACCACAAGCAAGTGATGTGGTGAAGAGGTTTACCTTTACTTTCAAGATTATAATAGCATTCACAGATCAGTTCAATTCAGAGTGGAACTAGTATATGCCCTACTTCTCTTTGCATACTGTGAGGTGCCCCAAGAACTGACAGATATTCCACGACCTGAATTACTTTTTTGCCTCAGGTTGAGAGGTCCACTTAGCTAACGCAAGATGATTGGAAGGTGCATGGGATTTCCACAAGGAGTCTGCTGTGGAGCACATGCTGAATTTCAGGACTAAGCCTAGAGAGCTCATGAAGTTAGCTAATACCACTTAGTACAAGCACAGTAGACCCTCCCATGCTGCCTGCACTTTATGCTAACCAACAGGAATACGTGCCATTACCTTTTGTCTGGCTGTATATTCTCAGATTTCACTAACTGTTCATACCATACCTATTAGCATGCAGCCAGATAAAAAGTAATGGTGTTTATTCCAGTTTGTCAGAATAATGTGCAGGCAGCAAAGGAGGGTCCTGTCATCATTCTGAGGAAAGTAAGTGATGTCAGTCATGTGACAGATTTGCTAGAGATGAAGAACAAACACAAACTCTATCATGTCAATACAATGAAGCCCTACTATGGTAGAGAGGGACACTAGTACTTAGTATACACAATGGGCTACATGGGGGCTTGGAAGGGGAATCTGATAGTAGGTCTTCCCAGTAAGGCTCAAACTGATACCTCAGTGGATGAGGTACTGTCACAGCAGATATCTCATATGCAGTTTTAGGAAATCTGAGCAGTGCTACAAAAATTTGTTGATATGATATCATTGCTAAGCCAAGTTATACCTAACTGGCAGAGTGCCATGTGCATACAGGAACCCAATGGCCAATCAAACAGACTCTTTATAGGATGCCTAACTATGTCAAGTAAGTGTATGTGGCAGTTGATACAGGAGATATTGAATACAGGTGTAATCCAGGAATCTAACAATGCCTGTGCCTCACTGGTGGTGTTGGTGACAAAAAAACAATAGCAGCACCAGATTTTACATGGACTATAGAAGGCTAAATAGCCTCATCGAAGCAGATACATACTACATATTCAGGTCAAATTATGCTTTTTTAATAAAATAAACTTAATTTTCAAAATAACAATGAGTACAATAATCCATGTAGTCCTTATGCATTTATGATACATTAATACATTGGTTGCTTTATCTATTGCTAAAGATTAACTTGTACCAAATAAACACACAACTTTCTTCTAAACTAATTCATCAGATCAAGCGCAATGCCAAGGATTAACCAACAACAAACCCAAAGAGATGACAGAAACCAACAATAAACCCAAAAAAGATGGCAGAAACCAGCAACAAATTTAGTGCTGCAATTGATTTTTGTCCTGTAATTAGTTTATTAATTAATTGCATGCTCTTTGAATTTTATATATAAATTGTTAACTGACTAAATGGTTTTATTCTGAAGAAGTCCTTGTGGATGAAAACAATAAATAAAACAGTTTGATTTTTATTGTCATCCTCTCTCTTTTGCCTGATAAGTGGAAGATTTTCTTGTGTTCACTGCCAAGGATTACAATTTATAAGAAACGGTTCCTTCAAGCTAAATTTCCTTATAATTAATACTAAGGCCAGACAGATAATCATATCAAAAGCCATGTAATAGCCTCTTAGACTTGCTTAGCGGAAATACTTTTTATAAATCCTTCCTTGTATCTATTCTATAAAATTCCTTTGGATAGTTCTGGATGCCTACCATATCCATGTTTCTTTTGTTCTTATGAAAATTGATTTTTTTTTTATTATTTTCTGGTACTCATTGTTTTAGTTCCTTGAAAATATCCATTGATGCTATTAGGCCCTTTAATTTAGGTTCCCCTGTTGTTTTATACTGTTTTGTAATATTTTTCAACTTGTTAGCAATATCAGAGCAATTATTGACCCAAGGTGGCTTGATTGTCTTATCTTGCCTGTCCAGTTTAAATAGAAGTTTATTTCCTTCATTTGCCATTCAACCTAAAATCTTCTTTATTAATTTATGTAAATCTTTTTGAATTTTAACCAGCTTAAGGCAATTTCAAAAGATATATTGCCAATCTCCAGTCTGGTCTAGGCTGCATCTCCAACAAATTTGATCTGCCCCTAGAAATATTTTAGACAATCTGACTGGAGTATAAAAGTATTTATGGACACATTTGCATGCAAATATTCTAAACATCTGGGATTTAGTGGTATATCAAGGTGTGTTACATATCTCTAGCCATTGATCTTCTGTTATTAGTTTCTCTATTGTTAGCCTTTGCCAACATTGAATTTGTTCATGAATCTGCTTGTTACTGCCATTAACAATAATCTGATAGATCTTACTTATTAATCTGTTATTATTTGCAAGGGAAGATCTTGATTCAGCTAATAATGTAATCAGCTCGGGCCCGTGCAAGTTATTCTTTACATCTACATTATATTTTTTTCAAAAATGGCAGGTAAGCATTTATATTTCAAAAGCTTCAGACTAGTAAACCTTAATATTTTAGTAGCCCCTTTGTGAATGGTAAAAGCTTTCTGTAAATGTTATATCCATTCATCTCTTCTAACTGGCTCCCAATGTAATATCCTCTTTACGCTAGACAATCATTCAGTTCACAGAACAGTGTCTCTAAGTCCTTTTGGCTTAGTCAGCCCAATAGTGCATAATTTGAATCTCCATGCCTGGTATTGTTTGGCAATAGTAAGGATTTTCGTATATGATGTTTTTAGATACTTTTTGATCTGGTTGAAGTTCAGATTCTGAGACCAAATGCTTTGCACGGGAACTACTACACTTTGACCATGTTGTGTAAACATCATATCCTTCCACTTAATGTAAAAGAGCCTTAATTGTGCTGTGCTATGATATTTTTGCAAATGAGACAGTGGTAACCCACCCTGTTCCTGCTGCAGGATCATTTTCAGACAGTTAGCTCTTGGACCTTTCCCCATCATAGAAAGTTTGATTTTTCTCACTGTAATGATTTCTAAAAAATAATATCCAGGTCAGAGAGAAGGCTTGCTCAGCATACAGTACTACAGCAACTATAAACATCTTAATTACCTGAATTTTTATTGAGGTGCAAATACATCATCTTCCAATTTCTAATACAAATAATGTGGCTTTGTCTCTCATACTATATCTGTTATCTTCTAGGGAATCAGAAGCTTTCTTCATAATCTGAACCCTGAAATAATTTATAGTGGCCACATAAATATAGATTTTTTTTTTGCATTAGATCATGAACTAGGGAAAAATTAATACATACACCTTCTGATTTACTTTTGTTTACTTTGTAGCCCAATAATTCAGAAATTAATACATACACCTTCTGACTTTTGTTTACTTTGTAGCCCAATAGTTCAGCAAACTCTTTCTCAGCATATTGAACAAACTAGGGGCACCCTGGGTTGTGATAGTTGAGAAAATAATCAAATCGCACTAATTATGCCTGTCTACCTTGCCTTATTTTTGAGCCAGGGGCTGTAAGTAAATGGCAAATAAGGGAGGGTGGGGACATTTTTGTCTAGTTCCTCTTAGTTTTGTAAACTTTCTTGCAAATGCAGTATTTAATTTTATTATTTCCTTGGAATCCTTATAAATACATTGTAACAATAAAAAAAATATGTGGAGAAGCCCATTCTTTCCAAAATTACCTATAAATAATCCCAATGCACCTGATCAAAAGTTTTTTCTGCATCTAGACTAAATGATAGTAGAGGCCTACCAACACTGTTTCCTAATGTATAATATGAGTTTTCATTATGTTATCAAAAGCTTGCCTACCCTGAATGAATCCATACTGATCTGAATTAATTATTTTGGTAAGAACAGCAGTAAAGACTTTGCAATCATGATTCAAGACTGAGACAGGGCAATATGACTCTGGGATTACTGGGTCTTTACTCTCCTTCTAGATTATGGAAACCACTTTTTTTCTTGATTCTGGGGTCTTTCTTTCTTTCTTGATGTATTCTATTGAATAATCTAAGCCATATTTGTAAAATTTGCATGTTTTACGTTCATAATCCAACTGGTATATAATCTATTCCTGATGATTTATGTTGTTCATTTCATTGATTGCTCTTCTGTCTCTTCTATTGTAAAATATTTTATCACTTGTTCTTCTTTTCTATTTGTCATTGGGATTTGTAAGTGATGTACAAATCTGTTCAGTTCTAAATCCTAGATCCTCTCCTTTTGTGCTTCATACAAGTCCTTATAGAAATCTGTACAATCTGAAATATCAGATCTGGATCTTTACTTAGTATGCCAGTTTCAAAATTTTTTTAATTTTGTTATAGATCTCTCTACCTTTTGTTATTTTAGTTTTAGAGCTGGTTGTCTCTGGAGTTTAGGTATAGTCTCAAAAAATGCTTGGTCACCATTTTTTCTATTATCTCCATAATAAAATCAACCAGTTTATTTTCTAAGTCTCCTACTTTCCTGACATTGTGTCACTTCTTAGTCTTTATTGATAGCCTGCAATTTTATTCTCATTTATCTTTGTCTCTCTAATTTTCTCTATTCTGATTATTTCTCTTTTTGAATAGCATTAATTTCATCTCATGTTCTCGCTCAGTCCTCTCTGTGATCTAGAAGGCTACCTAGAACAGTATTTAGTAATTGCATTATTTCTCCCATCTTATTATGTCATAACTGATGTGTTGGGAATCACCACTGCCTAAGTCTTTTTGTTATCTGTAGAGAATTGATTCATAAAGATAATGGTGGAAAAGATTGAAATTGTTCTTGGATATGTCTGAACAATCTTGATTAAGTGGTCATGTCTCTTTCTTATATAAACTCCACCTAATTTAGATCAAAGGCCATATTTCTCTGAACAAAAGGTAAATTCTGTCCAGGTACCTTCTCCTTTAGCCATATCAACAAAACTATATATTTTCATTGGAAATTACCTTCTGGAATGACAGTTACTCTCCTAGGACATTGTTTAATGAACTATGATTGCACGGAATTTATATATGAGCCCAAATAAAAAGTATAAACTTTTTTGGAAGCTATTTACATAAAAAGAAATAATTTTGATCAGTCTAGTAAAGATAAAACCTATATACATATTAAGTAAGAATATGCTAATTATGTTGTATTCTGCTTGAAACTCATGAGCTTCTGATCTTGATTGGCATTCATTTAGCACTGTAGAATCATAAATGCACTAGTTGTGTATGTGCTCCCCAATGGTATAATCTTGTTATAGACATTTCCTTGATGGCAATCTTCTTAATATAGATTAGTTATATTAACACAGGGACATCAGAACAGAATAACTGTTAGAGTACAACCATTTTAATTACTGTGTGTTTTAAGCAGGCTGTTGGATGTACCTTCTTATAAAAGAGCCATTCTTATATAGTTTAATTTCTTCACATTATAACAGACACTGAATTTCCAGCAACATCATTCAGATAGTCTGTCTAACCATAACTACCTGTGTGAGGAGTACTTAAATTGCTCCATTGAGTCACAAAAGGGGAAACCCTCTTCAGCCAATCAAAACTGTGTTTAGGCCTCCTTCATCAGTACTCTAGTCTAGTCCATTTCATTTTTGCCATGTGATTCCTGAAAAATATACTTTGACAGCCATTAGCAAAGAAAAGAACATGAGACAACTCTGGCCTCCTGTCAAAAAAACAACTTTGTCCTCTATAGTCTCATGAGCCTAGAAGCAGGTTACTGCTTAGTATTACTGAAAAAGAAATAAAAAAATAAATTAGAAAACAAAACTGACATTAATTCCACTTACTTAGAAATGCTCAGTATTGGACTGAGTACTTTTTAAGGTTGTTTCCAAAATGAAGCATCTAATATGTAGCTGGCTGCTTCAGCATGGTTTGGAGTGCTCTTAAGAGAGTCTCTAATTCTTTTTACTCTAATCTTCCATGTCCCACTGTTTAACCTCCATTTTTATCATAAACAGGGGAAATGGTTTCACTGCCTATCTCTCAGTGGGCTGCCTGTCATTTTGGAAGTTTCCTACCTGGCTAGTAGATTTGTGAGTAGTTGAAGCCTCTGATTGATGAATTTGACTACATTATCCAAATCTATTGACACTGCTTCAGTATCCGGAAACATTTTTATGTCTGACGGAACAGAAATGTTTAATGCTGTAGGATAAAGCAACTTAAATTAAAGACCCAACCTTTTGCAAAATCTTAGATGTTGCATGCATTTATCTCTCTTCATCAGAGTTCTTGCAGGAAATATCATGATATACAAATATTTATCATGACAGGTCTAGGGAACCTCTGTATTAATCTTGTGTGCAAAAAGATTCTTTGTGCTCTGTCTAGGAGTATTTTTTGTTTTGGGACATCTGTACATAAACTCGGCTGTTGGATCATAAAACTGAAGCAATCCTTACCCTTCATGACTTTGGGAATTTTAACAAAATGAAGACTCTCTCTTCTCTTCCTGTCCTTGATTTCTAATAGTTTTTTTCTTTATCTCTTCTTGTATTACCTTCATTTCTGTCAGTCTCGTAGATTGCTGTGCAGGCAACTCAGTTTCTATATCCCAGCTCAAAAGAATAATTTCTTTAATTAAAATAATTTTCTCCACCCAAAATTTCTTATAAAATACCCTGTAGTGAATGTCTAAAAATCTATCAACTCATTAACATTTCCAAAAAATGTTTACTCAGGTACCTCTCTCTCTCTCTCTTTCTCTCTGTTTACCTGTGAAAAAAAAATATCTGAAGTCTACCTGGGGTATAAAAATACCGAAGCAAACACGTCCATGAAAAAATCCTAGACCTTCTACATCTTGTTGTATACTTGGGGACCATACAATTACTCTCACATTGTTTTTTTTTTTTTTTTTGTATGTTACCTTTCCATTCTCATTTCCTAGTTTTGTCTAACTTCTTCTGATTGATTCTTATAGCTATCACAAATTATTTTATATGTCCTACTAACTAACCTTTTTTTTTTTTTTTGCTGCAGCTTCCATTCTAGATTCAGCTATAAACTACACTCATTTAACAGGCCCCTATCCCTTTCTCTATGCCTGTACTCTGTTATCAGGCCCTGGTAGGGAAGGTAGTCCCCAACTCACAGTCCAAACTTCTGCTTGGCCTAATGAGCTATGTATTTTCAATACCTTGGAGTGCATTTTATCTGTTTACTCCTGCAAGTCTGACATTACTGTTATATCAGCATGGCATACTTGCTGTTCTATAGGATTGGCTTCTACCATGTGCTTAGTTGCTGGTGTTGAATGAAAGACCCCTTTTTGGGTAATTTCAGACTGTTGTACTGCTTTCTGTTTTCATTTTGTCTATCAAGGTCACATTTTACTATCTACAAAAAGTCATGATACCAAAAAATACAATTTTCCAACTTTGTATATACAGGTTATGTCATTTGGGGGAGAGAGTGCAACTCCACAACCTGTGAGTTCAGCTCCTTATGAGAAGTCCCAAAAAAAATAATGCTTTTGATCAGCTGGGTAGGGCAAAGTATATGGCACTATTATCCTGATTTAAGGGAATTGGCAAGAGCCCCTGAGGCCCGAAGCAAGAGAATGGTTAGCTTTTGGCCCTTAATTTGGCTTGTATGAATTTGACAAAATGAACTTTAGGATGAAAAACTGTCCCGGCAGCATTACAGAGGCTGTTAGATGACAGCCTAGTAGGAGCTTGAGACTATCCTCTATCTTGTATAGATGATATTGCATTCTTTAGTCAATCCTAGCAGGAACACATGCAACATGTTAGAGAGGTGCCAAATATATTAAAAATGGGTGGGCTGACTATTAAGGCAAACAAATGTCAGGTAGGGATGGGAGAAATAACATCTTTCTTATCAGTAGGGTGATGACAATACTTGTCCACAGTATGCTAAGATGGAGGCTATCTTGGAATGGCCTACCCTGGTTAACAAAATGTAGGTAAGAGCATTCCTCAGAGAAACAGAGTATTACAGAATATTTTCTCCTCACTATAAAACCATATCCAGTCCTCTCAAGGACCTTCTCCAAAAAACAGACAGAAAGATTACCTAGGTACCAGCTTGTGAACAAGCTTTCCAGAAATTCAAGGAGTCTTGGAGTGCACCCACTGTGCTGGTTAGTTAGAATTTTTTGTACAGATAGGTACTTCAGATATGGGATATAGGGCTTTACTTAGCCAGATCTCTGCAAAGGGAAAAGAACATCCAGTAATATACCTTAGTTATGGACTCTAGCCAAGGGAAAAATCATATACAACTGTGGAGAAAGAATGCCTGGAAACAGCTGGACTGTCTGAAATCTTCAGTTTTACCCATATAGTAGAAAATTCTCACTGCTTAAAAATCATAATCCTTTAATGTGGGTATAAGACACCAATAACTAGAATGGCAAGCTTCTTGGATTGGGTTTATGATTACAGTCCTTTAAAATGACAATTCAGCATTGGATTGATGTCAGCAATGCAAATTAAAATGGTCTATCAAGACAAAAAAATAGTGTAACTAAAAAAGGAATCTGTAATCCCCAAGATTAGTTTATTGATGATGCCACAGAAAAACTTCTTTGAGCCTAATAAGGGGAAAGAGCAACAGGCTGAGTAAAGCTTGCAATTATATTTTAGTAAAACATGCAGTGAGAATGGGAGCTGTAGAAAAGCTGTAACACTCTGTGCTAAATTAAATATTTTTTTTTCATAAAAACTATGGTTGTTGCTTATCTTGTATCATGTACTATATGTGTGTGTATATAGTAAATAAATAATTTTCTCCACCCAAAATTTCTTATAAAATACCCTGTAGGGAATGTCTAAAAATCTATCAACTCATTAACATTTCCAAAAAATGTTTACTCAGGTACCTCTCTCTCTCTCTCTGTTTACCTGTGAAAAAAAATTATCTGAAGTCTACCTGGGGTATAAAAATACCGAAGCAAACACGTCCATGAAAAAATCCTAGACCTTCTACATCTTGTTGTATACTTGGGGACCATACAATTACTCTCACATTGTTTTTTTTTTGTTTTTTTGTATGTTACCTTTCCATTCTCATTTCCTAGTTTTGTCTAACTTCTTCTGATTGATTCTTATAGCTATCACAAATTATTTTATATGTCCTACTAACTAACCTTTTTTTTTTTTTGCTGCAGCTTCCATTCTAGATTCAGCTATAAACTACACTCATTTAACAGGCCCCTATCCCTTTCTCTATGCCTGTACTCTGTTATCAGGCCCTGGTAGGGAAGGTAGTCCCCAACTCACAGTCCAAACTTCTGCTTGGCCTAATGAGCTATGTATTTTCAATACCTTGGAGTGCATTTTATCTGTTTACTCCTGCAAGTCTGACATTACTGTTATATCAGCATGGCATACTTGCTGTTCTATAGGATTGGCTTCTACCATGTGCTTAGTTGCTGGTGTTGAATGAAAGACCCCTTTTTGGGTAATTTCAGACTGTTGTACTGCTTTCTGTTTTCATTTTGTCTATCAAGGTCACATTTTACTATCTACAAAAAGTCATGATACCAAAAAATACAATTTTCCAACTTTGTATATACAGGTTATGTAATTTGGGGGAGAGAGTGCAACTCCACAACCTGTGAGTTCAGCTCCTTATGAGAAGTCCCAAAAAAAAATAATGCTTTTGATCAGCTGGGTAGGGCAAAGTATATGGCACTATTATCCTGATTTAATGGAATTGGCAAGAGCCCCTGAGGCCCGAAACAAGAGAATGGTTAGCTTTTGGCCCTTAATTTGGCTTGTATGAATTTGACAAAATGAACTTTAGGATGAAAAACTGTCCCGGCAGCATTACAGAGGCTGTTAGATGACAGCCTAGTAGGAGTTTGAGACTATCCTCTATCTTGTATAGATGATATTGCATTCTTTAGTCAATCCTAGCAGGAACACATGCAACATGTTAGAGAGGTGCCAAATATATTAAAAATGGGTGGGCTGACTATTAAGGCAAACAAATGTCAGGTAGGGATGGGAGAAATAACATCTTTCTTATCAGTAGGGTGATGACAATACTTGTCCACAGTATGCTAAGATGGAGGCTATCTTGGAATGGCCTACCCTGGTTAACAAAATGTAGGTAAGAGCATTCCTCAGAGAAACAGAGTATTACAGAATATTTTCTCCTCACTATAAAACCATATCCAGTCCTCTCAAGGACCTTCTCCAAAAAACAGACAGAAAGATTACCTAGGTACCAGCTTGTGAACAAGCTTTCCAGAAATTCAAGGAGTCTTGGAGTGCACCCACTGTGCTGGTTAGTTAGAATTTTTTGTACAGATAGGTACTTCAGATATGGGATATAGGGCTTTACTTAGCCAGATCTCTGCAAAGGGAAAAGAACATCCAGTAATATACCTTAGTTATGGACTCTAGCCAAGGGAAAAATCATATACAACTGTGGAGAAAGAATGCCTGGAAACAGCTGGACTGTCTGAAATCTTCAGTTTTACCCATATAGTAGAAAATTCTCACTGCTTAAAAATCATAATCCTTTAATGTGGGTATAAGACACCAATAACTAGAATGGCAAGCTTCTTGGATTGGGTTTATGATTACAGTCCTTTAAAATGACAATTCAGCATTGGATTGATGTCAGCAATGCAAATTAAAATGGTCTATCAAGACAAAAAAATAGTGTAACTAAAAAAGGAATCTGTAATCCCCAAGATTAGTTTATTGATGATGCCACAGAAAAACTTCTTTGAGCCTAATAAGGGGAAAGAGCAACAGGCTGAGTAAAGCTTGCAATTATATTTTAGTAAAACATGCAGTGAGAATGGGAGCTGTAGAAAAGCTGTAACACTCTGTGCTAAATTAAATATTTTTTTTCATAAAAACTATGGTTGTTGCTTATCTTGTATCATGTACTATATGTGTGTGTGTGTGTATATATATATATATATCTATATATATATATATAGAGAGAGAGAGAAAGGAACAGAATATAAAAAATATGAGATATGCAGAATATATAATTGCTTTAAGCTGAAATGAGCAGAGCTGATAAAAAATGAAAGTGGCTTCTCAAATGTGCAGATATTTGCAGTGATTACAAATTAGTGCTCTTTGAAAATTTACTGCAAATCAAAGGAGGAATTATCATATTTGGATGCTGCCTTCCATATAACTCTTGCTATGGAAATATAAAACTTTGCCTTCAAAATTACAGACAAAGAAAATATACAGAACTTGGATTTCTTTTAAGCAGAGAGAGCAAATGTTAGTTTGGCAATGTTTGCCTTTCTTTTGAAGAATGTATATTGGATTACAGATTCTTCAAAAGAAAGGAAAACACTGCCAAACTAACATTTGCTCTCTCCGCTTAAAAGAAATCCAAGTTCTGTATATTTTCTTTGTCTGTAATTTTGAAGGCAAAGTTTTATATTTCCATAGCAAGAGATTACAGATAAAGCCGAAAGACAAAGATAATGGATTAGAGATCTGGGTCAGATTCTCAAGTCTGTGTTATTTTGCTTGTGAGATTGCAAATGTGCAATTTTGATTTACAAATCAGACTTTGATAGGATTCAATAATATTTTTACCTGCTGTTAGTGATAGGACCAGAAAAACCTAACAAGATTTTTTTTCTATATACCATCTAACTATTAAACTTCTTTGTTTAATATTTCTTTAAGTGTACAACTACTTGTATGTTTAATTTTACAACATATTAATTTTAAAAAGCACATTGCTTATTTTTTATGCATTTCAAGTAAATCATTTTATTGATTTTAATTGTAAAACCTTGTGGCTGGTGATTTATATGGTTATGTATTTAAACTGAGTTACATATTCAACTGCTGCCATCCATCTTTTAAAGAGTGACTGCTTAAAACTACTGTAGTCATTCAAATATTTAATGGTTAACTTATTTTAAGGGGAAGCAATAATTGTGCTCTTGATGAGCCACATTGACTGTTTAGTGGCAAGTTATTAATGTGAAGTCAGTGAAGGGATGGTGGCACTGTAGAGATATCATTAATTACTGTTTTGGTTAATGTTGGTAAGACAGCACTATAATGCACTGTGCTGCAAACAAGATGGGTAAGATCCTGGGGAGCCAGTGATTGTAATTCTGATCTGTAGCTAGCTAGTATAGATCTTATTTGGGTATGGGACATGTTAGCTGTTACTAGAGGCAGCAGTGCACATCTACATTGTGCTTTTAAGGTCAACAAGCCCTTGCATATTCTTTGGTGATAGCTGTGCAGATCTTGAAACTATAGCTTCTGCCCATCACATATAAACTGGTGGCAGGAAGTGGCAAATGTATGTTTGTACCTATTCATCAGAATGTCCTCTGTGACTTGAAGTACACGGTATTCCTGATTTTTCTATTCGGCTCCTGGATTTTTTTTCCTGTAATTCAGTTGTTATCTTTTGGAACAATGGAAAATGTTTCACTTGCAAGTTCTGTCTATGGTCTTTGCTATTGTCAGAAGAATAAGAACAACAGTCCCATCCAGCTTGCTGGATACATTTTTGTATTTTCTCCTTAGCGTGTTCTGCATACAAAAATGTATTTGATTCCTCCAGACAAAAATATTCTAAAAACTGCAATAATGTAAATCTCACCCCTGCCTCTCTACATCCAATGAGTGCAGGGATAAATTTGCTTCTCTTCTTCCTTATGTACAGTGAATAATAATTTTCCACAAATATTCTGGTGTCCTCGGTTTTTAATATTTTCATTTCTGACAAAATTTTGTCAAGAGCAGATCTATCTGTAGATGTGATTGCATCTTTACTAATACTGGTCTTGAGTGATTTCTCATTGCCAGTTTTGGAGCATAAACACAATAAGCCTTTTTATTTACCAATTCCTGCTGTGTAATATCAGTACTTTCATAAAATGAATGCAATCTCTTCTTTTCTGTTTCACTTGTATAACAGAAAATTTCAGGTTTTCTCTGCCTGCTCTGTATTCTTACTCTACTATTTTTTAAAACAGTGTTTTCTTGAGAAGCCTCATAATCAGCCAGCCTTGCTCTGATTTCTGCAGTTTTATCAGCTCATCTGAATAGCTACTGAAAGTTTCTTCTATTCTTCCTAGCATTTTGTTATTTGAGTTTTTTATATTTCTCCATTTTCTTACTTCTTTCAAACACCTCTGAAAGCATTTGATTTATTTTTCCTCTAAATTACTTGAAGACATCTCCTGTAACACAACTAAAATCTTAGCTGCAAGGCACTTACCCACCAGTGCTTTCTTCTTCTTCTTCATCATCTCTAGTTGATTTTTGTCTTATTTTCTACTAATTTCCTATTTGCTGATATCCAGGCAATACTGTGATTAACCAGTGACTGAATTTTTTTCCCAGACTGATAACCTTTTATAGCTTCCCCCCACAGTTTCTGGTGGCATACTGGGAGAGCTCTAATCAACCTATTGATTATTATGTAGCCATCTTAGAAGTCCTCAGTCTCAGCACTTTGAATATTTGAGGCAGAGGAGTAGCAAAAGAGTTTGTTGCTTGCAGCAAAAATACTCATTATGTACGTCTGACCCCACTTCACCTCTGCTCCACCCCATCTCAACCACAAGCCCAACCCCATGTTAATAAGTGTTATTAGGAAGCACTCAAACTAGTTCTGTGACTGGAGCTGTGACTCAGAAAGGGTCTCATCTGGAGTTGTAATTGCACTTCATAGCAACAGAGAGGTAATGTACAGTATTTTCAAATAATTCCATAAAGCATAATTTCACATTGTAATACTTCTCTGACTGCAGGTGTGACATTTTGCTTTGCATTTTATAAGCTGGAATACACAGTGTTAACACATTATTAATCTATGGCAATAAATATACCAAACTGTGCTTCTTTAAAGTAGTGCCATGGGGAGTTTTGAAAAAAATGCTTATATAGGAAACTAACTTTCAGTAATTCCTACTTACATTTCAACTTTGTGACTGTCACCAAGGCCTTGGATGAGGGAAAGTCACTACATACAGCTTACCTTGACTTGGCCAAAGCCTTTGACACAATTCCCTACTCAGGCATCATTGAAAAGCTAACACAACTTGGCATAAATCCCTATCTCATCAGGTGGGTGGCCAACTGGCTCACCGACGGGACCTTCAAAGTCAAAATAGGCACCTCCATCTCTGATAGCAGACCTGTCACTAGTGGAATTCCCCAGGGATCTATCCTGGGACTCCTACTGTTTGGCATTTATTTCTCAGAGGTCCAGGCAAAGACAAAAGGCTTGTAGCTGACCAAGTTTGTGGACAACTGTAAGTTGGATGCTGTCATTGACTCCCCAAATTATGTTAACATACTGCAAAAGGGTCTCAAAGCAACTAATGACTGGTGACAAAGTCATGGCTTCAAGCTAAATGCAAACAAAATGTATTATCATACCATTCGGCAAAAACATGACCCCTAATTATTACCACATCAGTGGAAACCCCCTAAGCACACAACCTGTGGTGAGAGACCTTGGCACTCAGGTTGATAACCTCACATTCAACCATCATGTAGCTGCAGTGGTCAGAAGAGACTTTTACTTGGTTCATCTCATAAGTAAAGGGATTTCATCCAGAAAAAAAGGTGATTACCTCTCTATACTCCTCCCTCATTAGACCAATAATTGAGTATAATGCCCCATTTGGGCTGTACCTCTCCAAACATCTGCACCAACTGGAAAGGCCACTGAAATACCTCACAAGGAGAATAAATGGACTCCAATGCCTGCCCTATGCAGACAGGCTCATATCACTATCACTCTACTCAGTATTGTACAGATTGCTCAGGGGTGATCTGTGTCTCACCTACAAGGCAATCTTGGACCCTGCCTTACTAGAGATGCTCCATATTCGTAATAACTCCTCACGCACTGCCTGCTCAAAAGGCCTGAATCTAATATACATTAACAAAACCTGCTGAAGAGACAGGTTTGTCTCCCAGAAGCTGTCCCATCTCAGGAATAGACTTCCCATACACATCAAACAGAGCACCTCACTGACCCTCTTCAAGCGCAACCTGGATGAGTGGATGGGAAACCACAAATTTGTTCCAGGGGGTTTACCTGTGTCCCTTACTGACAGGGGCAACAGGTGCTGACTGAGGTTTCTTTTTGGGGATAAACTGTTCACTAGGCTTGTAAGGGCCCCAGGGCCATTAGCCTAGTAACCTCCTATGATCCTATGAACAGTGCACATCCTTATTCACTTAAACACAGTCTTGTTAAAGGGCAATGTATAAGGGTGGTGAGAATGACTTCCAATCTACAGGACTTAGTAGAGGAAATGAATACCCTAAGAGAGTTGTTCACAGATAGGGGTTACACAGACAAAATGTTTTTTAATATTACTAGAGAGGTCATTAATGAGATAGATAGAAGATACCAACCTCTGTTGGGGAGAAAGAATGACAAAATAAAGAATGCTGGTAGAGATGAAACAAGCTATGGTACAGCTTGTGTAATTACCTACAGTGAAAGGTCCAAAAATATAAAAACATTATAAGAAACAACTGGAAGTTTGTAGAGGGTAATAAGGAGTGTGTGGAAGTCATTGGTAGGGAACCATTATATATTAACAAAACTATGGGGAACATCAAACATTTATTAGAAAGGAATGGACAGAAGATTATGAAAAATGGTGGGACCACTAAATGTGGTTTCTGTAAAAAATATGCCTTTATAAATGAGGATAGATTTGTTATTTTGAATAATGCACTATGTTCCAAGGTATTTTTAAGCCCAGTTACTGTGGAACTGTAGGGCTAGTCTGTTTGGCAAGATGTGTAGGATGTGATGGATTCTACATAGAGAAGAATGAGAGGTTATTGAGAAATCAGATTTATGAGTACACATATAAGATTGGGAAGAAAAATATTAATAATTCTTAAGCCAAACATGCTGATAGTTATACCAATGTCACCAAATTTTCAGTTGGTATTATTGATATAATGGAGATAACTCCCAGGAGAGGCATATGGGAATATTTGATTGAATATAGAGAGTTGCTTTGGCAACTGAGACTCAAAGCTGATAGATCCTCTGGGCTCAATGAAACAATCAAAAAGACGCCAGCGAGCATGAGCAAAGTTCACATCCAAAAAAATCATTTATTGGTGTAGGGATGAAAAATCCCCCTACACATAGTCAAAAATCAAACCGGTTTCGGCTCCCAGGAGCCTTCTTCAGTGAAATACAAAAGTAAAAATAGGTAATCAGAGTATCAGAATACATCCATATAAATACAAAATAAACTGTGCATTGCAACCAATCACAACACAGCATTAATAATTGTTACAATTGTTCATTAAGGCCAGGTGAAAACAAAGCTCCAAGTTTTATAATCCATTTTCTTTCCTTGGAGCTAAGTAATTCCAGCCAATGCTGTTTGTTTTGGCATCTCCCCTTGATACAATCAATAGTGACAAATTTAAAAGAGGCTGAGGCATGTTTTAAGCAATGTTTATATAATGCATTACTGGTGCGTTTATTTTTAATGTCACTCAAATGCTCACAAATTCTAAGGCGGAAAGGCCTGGAGGTCTTTCCGACATAGAAAGCAGAACAATTGCAGGTCACCAAATAGATGACCCACTCAGTATTGCAATTACCCCAAAAATTGATATCAAAAACATCAGATGTGTTTTTACTACTGAATTCATTAGTACGTGAAACACGAATACAAAAAGAACAGTGTCCGCAAGGCATACATCCAACAATAGGTTTGCCTATGAGGAACAACTGGTTAAAAGTAGGGAAATCAGAGCCAACTCTTTTATAATGACTAAATTTAGAACCCATAGTTTGTCCCCTTCTGAATGAAAAGGAACATATATCAGGAAGTAAAGAATTAAGTTTATGATCAGCTTTAAGAACATTCCAATGTCTATATATGATATTTTTGAAACCCTGTGTATTGCGTCCATATGTAGTCACCAGACGCAAAGGTTGTGGCTTCTTGTTGTTTTCCTTATCTCTATATGATAATAAATCTTCCCTGTTGATATTGGACACAGATCTTTTGGCTAAATAAACTGTACCTGGACGATAACCCCTCCTAATAAATCTCTGTGTCAAATCCTCCTGGGCATCAGAAAAGGATTGTTGGCTAGAACAGATTCTCCTAGCTCTTAAGAATTGTGATTTGGGTATATTCTGGATGACATGTTGTGGGTGGAAGCTGGTGGCATGTAATAATGAATTAAATTCTGGGAATTTCCTGAACATCCTAGTTGACAAAGTGTTGTCCTCATTTCTGATGATTTCCACATCAAGAAATACTATCCTAGACCTATGGTAAGTCAACTTGAATTCTATCCCCCATATGTTATCATTAAGATATCCAAGAAACTCCATAAGATAACATTCATCAGCTTTCCACACCAACCAACAGTCATCCAGATAACGACGCCAAATGTCCATCTCACACATATAAATATTATGATTATAATCAGAGATAATGATTTCTTCTATATATGCCATAAAAAGATCTGCATATATGGGTGCAAAAAATGCACCCATAGCAGTCCCTTTGGTTTGCCAGTAACAAAGATTTTGAAAATAAAAAACGTTACTAGACAAAACATGTTCTGTAAGGCATATAAGAAATGTGTTAAATCCAGGTTGGTATAAACCTGATCTAGCCAACCAATAATCCAACGCTTGTAAGCCTGCCCAGTGTGGAATATTAGTATAAAGGGAAGTGATGTCCAAGGTGCATAAAAGCCAATGTGATTCAAGTTGAGAGTTGTTGATAATGTCCAAAAATTGGGTGGTGTCTTGGATTCTGGCTCTAATGAAACCCAATAAAGGTTTTAAATATTGGGTTAAATATTCAGACAATGGTTCAGTGAGTGACCCATGTCCAGAGACAATGGGTCGACCTGGTGGATTTGTGGCATGTTTGTGGATATTCGGTAACATATATATATATTGCTTCCTAGGTGAATCAACCATTAGTTGCTCTTTAATTTGTTGGTTAATAATACCCTCTTCAACTGCCTCAGTTAAAAACTGACCAATTTTATGCTGAAAATGGGGTGAAGGATCCAAAAACATCTGCCTATAATATTGCATATCACCCAATTGTCTCATAACCTCACTATCATAGGCAACCTTATCCAGTACCACCACCGCTCCACCTTTGTCAGCCTGAACAATAACAAGATCTTTATTGTTAATGAGCTCATTTAAACTTGATATTTCTTCAACAGACAAATTGTTATGAAAAATAGGAAAATCCTTTAGATGACAATGTATATCCTGAAGGACATTTTTTTGAAATACCCCCACTAAATGTGACATAGGTGGATTAAATGTCGATTTTTTAAACCTAAAGTCATAACATGTATCACAAGAAATATCACGATCAATATTGTCAAAAAACAAATTCAAGTTCAACATTCGACAAAAATTTATCACATCCTGAGCCAAAGATTGTTCAGAGACAAAAAACCCAGGGACAAAATTGAGCCCTTTATTTAGTATATTAAGTTGTGCATCAGTCAATTCAACAGATGAGATATTATGAACATTGGAATGAAAACTTAATGTTGTGTCATGATCTTCAAGAGTGTCTCCAAACTTTGTTTGGATGTTTCGTTTCTTATGTTTCCGCCCCCCTCGTCGGTATTTAAATTGGGAGGGTGTGAAGAGTTGTCCCTCTTCGCTTTGGGTAACCCGTCTCTGGAGTGTGTATCAGATTCCCCTTCAGTATTAGAGGAAGTATCCTCACCAGAGGTGCTAATTAAAAAAACAGAGTTTTTCTTAAGAATGGATTTGGGCCTTTTTCTTTTGGGTGTGGATGACCTGTTATCATACTTATTCTCATCTCTAGGTAATTTAAAAGAGACATTCTTCAATGTATCAAAGGGTTTACCCCTCTCATAGTCACCCACATCCCTAAGAAATTTTTTGATTTTCCTATCTTTTAATGTGCTTTCCATTTTAGACAAATCTGTGGTAAGTTTTTTAATCTGTGCCGTGAATGAATCACAAGTTTCAAATTTATTAGCCTCCAAACAAACAGTTTCCAAATCTTTGACACCTTGTTGCACCTTACGCTCATAAAAGTTGGCCAAAGCATCCACAAATTTGGAAGAGGCCAACTGCTGAATATGACCCCAATCCTCAATAAGCTGGTCATCAATATGAGAAACCAAAGGTTGTACCCTAACCCTGAGGCCCCGTGGGGTAATATGTTTCTGCTGGTATGCTTTAAATAAGCGTAGATGCCACACATTATTCCTGACCATTTTCATATTATTGCCCATTCTATTGAAAAATATCTCACATTGTGCATCTAAATCAGATCCCAGAGCATTAATGGTAGTTGGCAAACCATGCTTATCTAAACCAAACACCGTTAAGTCATCCATATCCGCCGATAAGCCCTGTATAATAGGTGAAAGAGCCATATTTCTAACCTCAGAATTGGACACAACCAAACCAAATAGCAATAAACAATATCACCAAATAAAAGGTGTCCTGTAGATGACAAGCCGATATGTAAATAGGCACAAAAAATGATTGTAACGTATCATCTGTCGAAAGGCCTGAGAGACTATGAAAATATCTGAACAGTCATAAAACCAAAACTTGAGGTTGTCCAGAAAAAGACCATTATACACCAAATAACAATGTGCGAAATAATCAATAACATCAATTGTTACTGTGTATAAGTCTTATGGATTAATACCCCACTAAATAAACCAATACAATAAAGCAGCCAAACCGACCCAACAACTTCCTTCAAGTCGTATTGCTGCGTATTGGTATAGACATATCCAGAAAAAAACATATGTAATATGTGATATAATCAAATAATCCAAAGGCCGATAACAAACACTACCAAACCATAAGAAAAAAGTTTGGCCAACAACCTGGCATTAGAAATAATACCAAAAATGAACAATCTATATGTTGTGTCAATACCAATCAGCAAAATCTCCACAAGTGAACACCCATGAATATATTATTGCAAGATAAGGTTGACTCCAAAACTGTTATGGCTCAACAATATCAATATACATCTCAAATGGATGACAACGTACTTATTTCAAAAAATGAAACATATCCCCTAAATCTCATTCAATATTCATATGACATGTAGCATGTGTGGACGTCGATGTAAGAACCTATAAAGTGGTATCATGACATGAACACAAAACATGAATAATAACAAGAACTCAACCCAAAAAAATCTTATTCATCACCAGAAAATGTCTACCAATCAGCAAATGGTAAAAATTATAATACTGCTATAGCAATGAATTGAGTATCAGGAGAGAATGCTAATATCATAATTGAAAAATATGCCGTAATAAACACTTCACAAATAAAGCATCTCAACTGACTCAAACAAGCTAGTATATATAACATGTAGCCTGTATTTAGGGGCCCAAATGTGCAAAACAATATACAACTGAGCCCCCAAAAATTCAATTGAACATATATGTTATTTGTATTTCGCTTTAACAATATGCAATTCAAAGCAGGCGTTTAAAAAATGCTTGCAGCATCATTGACAATGTCCAATAAAGTATAAGCATATAAATGTTGACCAAAAATACGACTATCAATAATGCAGATACATATTCTAAAATGAGTCTGTGAGGTTAAACTCTTAACCAAACTGTGCAACAATAGGCTAATACAAAATACAATCCAAAAAAGATTAATTAATAAAACTCACAGCTTGCCTACACAGACCTAATATCAGTCTGGCCATAAACAAATGGATACGCAAATAGCGTATAAATGATGGTCAAGCAAGTATGGCACTTATCTAACGCCAAATAAATCAAAAAAATTTAAATGGCGTTCACGCAAACTGTGGACATCAGCTGGGTTATACCCAGCATTAAACAATATATACACAATAATGACAAAAAATATGGCTATATTAATGTGATTAAGCCTAACTACAAACTTACCCACACATACCCAATATACATATAAACATAAAAGAAGAGATGATAGTCCAGTGAAGTAACCATTAGGTAAAGCTGGAAAAATATGATGCAACACGCACAAAATAAGTCCATTTAGCCAAAACGCAAACACAAAACCAGTTGAGGCTGGCGTTGATACAGAGAACTCTTCCAATGTCCTGGAAAAAAAGTTCGCCAAAAAACGGACAGGAAGTGCAGTTGCGTGAAGATCCAAGTGTAACCCTAAGGCAACAAAACGACCATGTAACGGCTGCTCACTTGTTACAAACACAATAATGTCTGTAATGTCTGTAATAGGTCCAAACCTCAAAAAGATGTTGATGGTGTATTCCGATACCCTGATAAAATAAAAATTGAAATCAAAAGCAACAATAAAATTAAAAACAAGTAGGATGTGAAAAAAGCCAACAACGGTTCCCAGCAGCTGAGCAAACGACAGTCCAACCAAAAAGCAGATGCCCGTGAAACCCTCGCACGGCCAGACAATCAATATGAACAATCAAAAAGACGCCAGCGAGCATGAGCAAAGTTCACATCCAAAAAAATCATTTATTGGTGTAGGGATGAAAAATCCCCCTACACATAGTCAAAAATCAAACCGGTTTCGGCTCCCAGGAGCCTTCTTCAGTGAAATACAAAAGTAAAAATAGGAAATCAGAGTATCAGAATACATCCATATAAATACAAAATAAACTGTGCATTGCAACTAATCACAACACAGCATTAATAATTGTTACAATTGATCATTAAGGCCAGGTGAAAACAAAGCTCCAAGTTTTATAATCCATTTTCTTTCCTTGGAGCTAAGTAATTCCAGCCAATGCTGTTTGTTTTGGCATCTCCCCTTGATACAATCAATAGTGACAAATTTAAAAGAGGCTGAGGCATGTTTTAAGCAATGTTTATATAATGCATTACTGGTGCGTTTATTTTTAATGTCACTCAAATGCTCACAAATTCTAAGGCGGAAAGGCCTGGAGGTCTTTCCGACATAGAAAGCAGAACAATTGCAGGTCACCAAATAGATGACCCACCCAGTATTGCAATTACCCCAAAAATTGATATCAAAAACATCAGATGTGTTTTTACTACTGAATTCATTAGTACATGAAACACGAATACAAAAAGAACAGTGTCCGCAAGGCATACATCCAACAATAGGTTTGCCTATGAGGGACAACTGGTTAAAAGTAGGGAAATCAGAGCCAACTCTTTTATAATGACTAAATTTAGAACCCATAGTTTGTCCCCTTCTGAATGAAAAGGAACATATATCAGGAAGTAAAGAATTAAGTTTATGATCAGCTTTAAGAACATTCCAATGTCTATATATGATATTTTTGAAACCCTGTGTATTGCGTCCATATGTAGTCACCAGACGCAAAGGTTGTGGCTTCTTGTTGTTTTCCTTATCTCTATATGATAATAAATCTTCCCTGTTGATATTGGACACAGATCTTTTGGCTAAATAAACTGTACCTGGACGATAACCCCTCCTAATAAATCTCTGTGTCAAATCCTCCTGGGCATCAGAAAAGGATTGTTGGCTAGAACAGATTCTCCTAGCTCTTAAGAATTGTGATTTGGGTATATTTTGGATGACATGTTGTGGGTGGAAGCTGGTGGCATGTAATAATGAATTAAATTCTGGGAATTTCCTGAACATCCTAGTTGACAAAGTGTTATCCTCATTTCTGATGATTTCCACATCAAGAAATACTATCCTAGACCTATGGTAAGTCAACTGCGTGTTGCATCATATTTTTCCAGCTTTACCTAATGGTTACTTCACTGGACTATCGTCTCTTCTTTTATGTTTATATGTATATTGGGTATGTGTGGGTAAGTTTGTAGTTAGGCTTAATCACATTAATATAGCCATATTTTTTGTCATTATTGTGTATATATTGTTTAATGCTGGGTATAACCCAGCTGATGTCCACAGTTTGCGTGAACGCCATTTAAATTTTTTTGATTTATTTGGCGTTAGATAAGTGCCATACTTGCTTGACCATCATTTATACGCTATTTGCGTATCCATTTGTTTATGGCCAGACTGATATTAGGTCTGTGTAGGCAAGCTGTGAGTTTTATTAATTAATCTTTTTTGGATTGTATTTTGTATTAGCCTATTGTTGCACAGTTTGGTTAAGAGTTTAACCTCACAGACTCATTTTAGAATATGTATCTGCATTATTGATAGTCGTATTTTTGGTCAGCATTTATATGCTTAACTGTTATACTTTATTGGACATTGTCAATGATGCTGCAAGCGTTTTTTAAACGCCTGCTTTGAATTGCATATTGTTAAAGCGAAATACAAATAACATATATGTTCAATTGAATTTTTGGGGGCTCAGTTGTATATTGTTTTGCACATTTGGGCCCCTAAATACAGGCTACATGTTATATATACTAGCTTGTTTGAGTCATTTGAGATGCTTTATTTGTGAAGTGTTTATTACGGCATATTTTTCAATTATGATATTAGCATTCTCTCCTGATACTCAATTCATTGCTATAGCAGTATTATAATTTTTACCATTTACTGATTGGTAGACATTTTCTGGTGATGAATAAGATTTTTTTGGGTTGAGTTCTTGTTATTATTCATGTTTTGTGTTCATGTCATGATACCACTTTATGGGTTCTTACATCGACGTCCACACATGCTACATGTCATATGAATATTGAATGAGATTTAGGGAATATGTTTCATTTTTTGAAATAAGTACGTTGTCATCCATTTGAGATGTATATTGATATTGTTGAGCCATAACAGTTTTGGAGTCAACCTTATCTTGCAATAATATATTCATGGGTGTTCACTTGTGGAGATTTTGCTGATTGGTATTGACACAACATATAGATTGTTCATTTTTGGTATTATTTCTAATGCCAGGTTGTTGGCCAAACTTTTTTCTTATGGTTTGGTAGTGTTTGTTATCGGCCTTTGGATTATTTGATTATATCACATATTACATATGTTTTTTTCTGGATATGTCTATACCAATACGCAGCAATACGACTTGAAGGAAGTTGTTGGGTCGGTTTGGCTGCTTTATTGTATTGGTTTATTTAGTGGGGTATTAATCCATAAGACTTATACACAGTAACAATTGATGTTATTGATTATTTCGCACATTGTTATTTGGTGTATAATGGTCTTTTTCTGGACAACCTCAAGTTTTGGTTTTATGACTGTTCAGATATTTTCATAGTCTCTCAGGCCTTTCGACAGATGATACGTTACAATCATTTTTTGTGCCTATTTACATATCGGCTTGTCATCTACAGGACACCTTTTATTTGGTGATATTGTTTATTGCTATTTGGTTTGGTTGTGTCCAATTCTGCGGTTAGAAATATGGCTCTTTCACCTATTATACAGGGCTTATCGGCGGATATGGATGACTTAACGGTGTTTGGTTTAGATAAGCATGGTTTGCCAACTACCATTAATGCTCTGGGATCTGATTTAGATGCACAATGTGAGATATTTTTCAATAGAATGGGCAATAATATGAAAATGGTCAGGAATAATGTGTGGCATCTACGCTTATTTAAAGCATACCAGCAGAAACATATTACCCCACGGGGCCTCAGGGTTAGGGTACAACCTTTGGTTTCTCATATTGATGACCAGCTTATTGAGGATTGGGGTCATATTCAGCAGTTGGCCTCTTCCAAATTTGTGGATGCTTTGGCCAACTTTTATGAGCGTAAGGTGCAACAAGGTGTCAAAGATTTGGAAACTGTTTGTTTGGAGGCTAATAAATTTGAAACTTGTGATTCATTCACGGCACAGATTAAAAAACTTACCACAGATTTGTCTAAAATGGAAAGCACATTAAAAGATAGGAAAATCAAAAAATTTCTTAGGGATGTGGGTGACTATGAGAGGGGTAAACCCTTTGATACATCGAAGAATGTCTCTTTTAAATTACCTAGAGATGAGAATAAGTATGATAACAGGTCATCCACACCCAAAAGAAAAAGGCCCAAATCCATTCTTAAGAAAAACTCTGTTTTTTTAATTAGCACCTCTGGTGAGGATACTTCCTCTAATACTGAAGGGGAATCTGATACACACTCCAGAGACGGGTTACCCAAAGCGAAGAGGGACAACTCTTCACACCCTCCCAATTTAAATACCGACGAGGGGGGCGGAAACATAAGAAACGAAACATCCAAACAAAGTTTGGAGACACTCTTGAAGATCATGACACAACATTAAGTTTTCATTCCAATGTTCATAATATCTCATCTGTTGAATTGACTGATGCACAACTTAATATACTAAATAAAGGGCTCAATTTTGTCCCTGGGTTTTTTGTCTCTGAACAATCTTTGGCTCAGGATGTGATAAATTTTTGTCGAATGTTGAACTTGAATTTGTTTTTTGACAATATTGATCGTGATATTTCTTGTGATACATGTTATGACTTTAGGTTTAAAAAATCGACATTTAATCCACCTATGTCACATTTAGTGGGGGTATTTCAAAAAAATGTCCTTCAGGATATACATTGTCATCTAAAGGATTTTCCTATTTTTCATAACAATTTGTCTGTTGAAGAAATATCAAGTTTAAATGAGCTCATTAACAATAAAGATCTTGTTATTGTTCAGGCTGACAAAGGTGGAGCGGTGGTGGTACTGGATAAGGTTGCCTATGATAGTGAGGTTATGAGACAATTGGGTGATATGCAATATTATAGGCAGATGTTTTTGGATCCTTCACCCCATTTTCAGCATAAAATTGGTCAGTTTTTAACTGAGGCAGTTGAGGAGGGTATTATTACCCAACATATTAAAGAGCAACTAATGGTTGATTCACCTAGGAAACAATATATATATATATATATGTTACCGAAGATCCACAAACATGCCACAAATCCACCAGGTCGACCCATTGTCTCTGGACATGGGTCACTCACTGAACCATTGTCTGAATATTTAACCCAATATTTAAAACCTTTATTGGGTTTCATTAGAGCCATAATCCAAGACACCACCCAATTTTTGGACATTATCAACAACTCTCAACTTGAATCACATTGGCTTTTATGCACCTTGGACATCACTTCCCTTTATACTAATATTCCACACTGGGCAGGCTTACAAGCGTTGGATTATTGGTTGGCTAGATCAGGTTTATACCAACCTGGATTTAACACATTTCTTATATGCCTTACAGAACATGTTTTGTCTAGTAACGTTTTTTATTTTCAAAATCTTTGTTACTGGCAAACCAAAGGGACTGCTATGGGTGCATTTTTTGCACCCATATATGCAGATCTTTTTATGGCATATATAGAAGAAATCATTATCTCTGATTATAATTATAATATTTATATGTGTGATGGACATTTGGCGTCGTTATCTGGATGACTGTTGGTTGGTGTGGAAAGCTGATGAATGTTATCTTATGGAGTTTCTTGAATATCTTAATGATAACATATGGGGGATAGAATTCAAGTTGACTTACCAAAGGTCTAGGATAGTATTTCTTGATGTGGAAATCATCAGAAATGAGGATAACACTTTGTCAACTAGGATGTTCAGGAAATTCCCAGAATTTAATTCATTATTACATGCCACCAGCTTCCACCCACAACATGTCATCCAGAATATACCCAAATCACAATTCTTAAGAGCTAGGAGAATCTGTTCTAGCCAACAATCCTTTTCTGATGCCCAGGAGGATTTGACACAGAGATTTATTAGGAGGGGTTATCGTCCAGGTACAGTTTATTTAGCCAAAAGATCTGTGTCCAATATCAACAGGGAAGATTTATTATCATATAGAGATAAGGAAAACAACAAGAAGCCACAACCTTTAAGGCCTGGTGACTACATATGGACGCAATACACAGGGTTTCAAAAATATCATATATAGACATTGGAATGTTCTTAAAGCTGATCATAAACTTAATTCTTTACTTCCTGATATATGTTCCTTTTCATTCAGAAGGGGACAAACTATGGGTTCTAAATTTAGTCATTATAAAAGAGTTGGCTCTGATTTCCCTACTTTTACCCAGTTGTCCCTCATAGGCAAACCTATTGTTGGATGTATGCCTTGCGGACACTGTTCTTTTTGTATTCGTGTTTCACGTACTAATGAATTCAGTAGTAAAAACACATCTGATGTTTTTGATATCAATTTTTGGGGTAATTGCAATACTGAGTGGGTCATCTATTTGGTGACCTGCAATTGTTCTGCTTTCTATGTCGGAAAGACCTCCAGGCCTTTCCGCCTTAGAATTTGTGAGCATTTGAGTGACATTAAAATAAACGCACCAGTAATGCATTATATAAACATTGCTTAAAACATGCCTCAGCCTCTTTTAAATTTGTCACTATTGATTGTATCAAGGGGAGATGCCAAAACAAACAGCATTGGCTGGAATTACTTAGCTCCAAGGAAAGAAAATGGATTATAAAACTTGGAGCTTTGTTTTCACCTGGCCTTAATGATCAATTGTAACAATTATTAATGCTGTGTTGTGATTGGTTGCAATGCACAGTTTATTTTGTATTTATATGGATGTATTCTGATACTCTGATTTCCTATTTTTACTTTTGTATTTCACTGAAGAAGGCTCCTGGGAGCCGAAACCGATTTGATTTTTGACTATGTGTAGGGGGATTTTTCATCCCTACACCAATAAATGATTTTTTTGGATGTGAACTTTGCTCATGCTCACTGGCGTCTTTTTGATTGTTCATATTGATTGTCTGGCCATGCGAGGGTTTCACGGGCATCTGCTTTTTGGTTGGACTCTCAATGAAACAATATCATTGCAACCAGCCTTAAAATATAGGGCAACTAAATTATGAATAATCACTGGACTGGTTTTAACCCAAACGTGGAATACATTTCCATATTGATGAGGTTTTACTTTAACATGTTGTAGTTTTTACTTAATGTGTAGATATACATCTTTATAGCTTTTATATTAACTTATGAGCCTGTTTAGCTTTATATACAGAATGATGTACCTCTAAATAACAGGATAATTAATGAAGCATGTTATAAAAGGAAGTGGTGTTAGTTGCTAACAGATTCTTTTTACTCAAATGATTTTTTATTTTTTTGTTTGTAAACAAATTATGATACAGTAAATTTAAATTACAATTCAAAATAAAAGAAAATAGTTAATAACTATAACAATATGTACAATATTTACAGGTGGTCCAATGAAAAGGATTAACCAACAAAGTTATAAAGAGGAATAATCCCATAGAACAAATATAACCTTTACTGACATATATTCACATAAGTCCATCTTAGTTTTTGACATTTCAATTTCTTGTAGAAGAAATTAAATCCTTTTGTAATGTGTCTATAAGTATTAAGATTTTATTCCAAGGATTGTCTGTCCAATGTCTGGGAAAAATTCTTTCTTCTTTGACTTTTATTTCTTTTTGTGCAGATTCCTTTAATAGAGATATGAAGTCTTCATAACTTGGAGGGACTGTAGATTTCCATTTTCTTGTTATACATTTTCTGGCTACAGCCAGAATAGACCATAGAAGATATTGATCACTTTTACTCATAGTTACTGAGTCATCTACATTCAGAAAAATTAAAGATTTTGTTAGAACAAATTTGTCATTATAAATGGCTTGAAGAAATCTATTAATATCTTCCCAGAATTTTTTAATGCAATCATAAATCATATGTATCCAATCTGCCTCGCAGTTTAAAGTACATCTCCAGCATATGGGCTTTTGGATAGGGTCAAATTTGGCTATTTTATATGGTGTATAAAAGGCTCTATGTAAAAATTTCCATGTGAAGATTTTCCATATCTGAAAGTTTGAGGTTAGCTTAACTGACAACAAAAGGTCATTTATACCTTCAGGTGATAGATTTATTGTCAAGCCCTTTGTTAAAGTGTTCACAACATTTTGACCTATTTTGGTTTTATACACTATTAAAAGTTTGTATAATTTAGATATAGAAATTAGCTTATTATGATTTCCATAAATCAATTCTTGCATATATTTTATGAATTTAGGTATAGTATTAAAGTTTGAATCATTAGTAATTCTACATAAATCACTTGCATATTGTAATATTTTTGGAGTTCTATTCTGTCTATTTCAAATATACTAAACTCATTTATTACTTGTTGGGTGGTTAAAGTACTGTGATTATTTAAACATTGAAACCAGTAAATAAAGTTATTGGATTCCCAATTAATGAGTGTTTTTTCTTGAATTTTTTCTTTAAAATTCTTTGATGTTTTAAATGGTATTAAGAGTTCGAACCATAATTTTATGTCTGGATTTGTAATTATAAATTTTCTAAATAGATTATAAATATTATTCAAATATGATAAATTAATGGGCGTTGTTGTTTTATTTTGTAAGCTATTACATAGTACATGCCAAAATATGTTATTATAATTCTCCAAATCCATATTTTTTAATATTTTGTTTTCATTTAAGAAAAAAGTTATATGTAAAATTTTCCATGCAGATGAATAATTTGGATTTACCCAATTTAGTATAAGTTTAATGATGGAAGCTTTAATATACGTTTCTATGTCTGGAAATTTAATTCCTCCCAAGTCCCAGGGTCTAATATGATGTGAGAAAGCAATTCTATTCTTTTTGGATACCAAAGAAAATCCATTAAAAGTTTCTGTATTGTTTTTATAACTTTTTTATCTGGTAAAATAGGGATTGCTAATGCTATATAGTTTATTTGTGGTAGTAATATCATTTTTATTAACTGTAACCTATCTTCCAATTTTAACATTAATTTATTCCAGCTATTAACTTGTTTTTGAATTAAATTTTGGATTTTATTATAATTTAAAGTCATGGTAGTATCTATGTTCTCAGATATAAGAATTCCTAGATATTCTAGTGTAGAAACCTTTTCTCCAATTATTTGATATTTATTCAGATGTAAGTCATCTATTTTATTTAGAAGTATATGTTTTGATTTGGATTTATTGAAACAAAGACCTGAAATAGAAAAAAAATCTTTTACTTGTTTCTCTAATTCTTGTATGGATTCTTCATTTGGTTTTAAAGTCAGCAATATATCGTCAGCAAATAACATGATTTTAGAATTAAATTTATTGTAAAAGTTAATTCCTTCTATTTTTAGATCACTTCGTATTGCTGACGCAAATAATTCTATCACCAGGGCAAACAGTATGGGAAACATAGGGCAACCTTGCTTAGAGCCTTTAGTTATTTTAAAAGCTTCCGAAGTAAATGGGCCTAATTTTACATAAGCCAGGTTATCTTTATATATATTCTTTATTAAATTTATAAAGTTTAATGGGAATTCAAAAAGTTCTAAGATTTTAAATAGATATTTCCAGTTTACCGAATCAAATGCTTTTTCTATATCTAATGTGATTATAAGAGCTTCTGAATTATATCTGTTCAAAGCTTCTATAATGGTTAAAATTCTCTGAATATTGTCATATGTGTGTCTTCCAAATATAAAGCATGTTTGGTCTTCATTTATGACTTGAGTCAGGGATTTCTTAATTCTATTTACTAAGATAGACATAAAGATTTTATAATCATTATTAAGCAGAAAGATAGGTCTATATGAGCTACATTGGGATGGATCGTTTTTATCTTTTTTATAGGGGTAACTAGTGAGTATTTCCAAGATGGTGGAGTAATAATTTGAGTTTGAATATCATTTAGCATGTTATGAAGTAGAGAAATTGCTGAATTTGGAAGAATTTTATATAATTCCATTATTATTCCATCCATTCCTGGTGATTTGTTGTTTTTACTTACTTTAATTATATCTTTTATTTCTTTTATGGAGATACGCTTGTCCATTTCTACTTTTAATTGGTCAGGTAGTTTTTTTATTGAGGAATTATTAAATTTCAGATCTGAAAATGAAATATTATTATCATTATTTCCATAATGCTTAGCATAATAGAACTTAAAAGCTTCAAGAATATCATTCACATCAGAGACCTTTTTTTTTCCCTTTTCCTTCATGTATTACATTTATGATGTTATTTTCTAAGTTCTGCTTTTTAATTCTCATTGCTAGATTATGTAAGTGTTTTGGAGAAGTTGAAATTGAGGCAAATTTTAGTTTTTCCAAAGCTAGATTTGTTTTATGAGTGAGGAATTCATTGTATTTTTTATTTAAATCTATAATTTCTTTTTTTTTCCTGAGAATCTACTACATCATAAGAACTTGTATTTATTTCTGTTATTCGTTTTTGTATGTTGTGTAATTCAGATTCCCATTCCTTTGTTTTATTTTTAAACCATCCTATAATCTTGCCATACAAAAAGCCTTAAGTGTATCCCAAGTTATTATATTATTTGTATCTTTAATAGGATTTGTTTCTAAGAAATATTTGATTTCTGAATCTAGCCAAGGTTTAAACTCTTTTAATTTAAGGATGTAAGCTGGTATTCTAGTTACAATGTTTAGTCTTTTGAAATCAATTTGTACTTTAAGAATTAAGGCATTATGGTCTGAGAGAGGACATGGAATAATAGAAAATTTTGTTATCCTACTGTTTAAATCAGAGGAGACAAATATTTTATCTATTCTTGTTTTAGTATTAAAGCGATAATCGCTATGTGTATAACTTAATGAGTTAAAATCTTTAAAATTAAATGTATCTATCAAATTTAAGCTTTCTAACCATCTCTTGAAATATTTACTTACGGGTGTGAGACGTAACTTTCTTTTATTAGTTGTTTCAAGGTTATCTAGAATACAATTGAAATCTCCCCCCATTATTATCATACCTTTGTTTACTTTGTTAATTAATTCTATGTGTTTTTTAACCGTAGACAATCCTATTCCAGGAATCCAGTAAATATTTATTAAAGTCCAAATTCTATTTTGATATTTTATTATTACAATTGATATTAACCCTTCTTTATCTTCATGTTTGTAAATGATCTGTGGAATAACTACACTTCTTTTCCATAAAATTATAACCCCTCTTGTTTTTTTTTTTTTTTTTGTATAGGGAGTGAGAAAGAATTAGATAGTCACTAGGTTTCCATGTGAAATTATCATCTATTTTAAAATGAGATTCTTGTATAAATATGATTTGTGCTTTTTGTAATTTCAAATATCTTAGAAAATTCGACCTTTTTATAGGATTATTTAAACCATTAATATTTATAGATAATAAAGTTGTGTCTGTCATTTTTATAAGTATTTATTTGTACTTTTGGATTGTTTGTTCTTGAAATTTTGTTTTACCTTGGAAATTAATGTGTTTTGAGTGTTAGATTTATCCTTTCTTTTAGAAGTTATTTTGAAATGAATATATTTATTTCTATTTATGTTTAAAAAAAGTTTCAAATTGGACCACTGGAAAATGAAAAAGTTGAAAAACATTGCGTTAACATATTTTGAATAAACAATTAATGATTTTGCCATTCTAAATCCCAAACATGAAGTGTCTAGCACCTCAAATCTGTTTGGACTTAAAAGTTCAAACAGATTTACCCTCAATAATAATAGTTGCATTAATGAGGAAATGTTACTTTAAATTGAGCTCCTCATTAAGAAAAAAAAAAAGAAAACTAAAACCAGAGAACATGATGCACTTATTATGTAAATAACATATATGTCTAGTCTGTAAAGTTTTGTTCATTACAAATTAGATTCTAAAATGAGATATTATTTCCAATTGCAAACAATTTTGAATAAGACATTTGTTAATTACTTTAACAATATATTAGATGTTCATTTTTCATTAATATTATGAAATTTTTGCAAATTACCAATTGTAGATAATATATTAACAATGTCAGGTCATTAATGTTCATTAGCGACATTTAACATTGTTATTAATAATAAAAAGAAGTAGAGTGAATATGATAGATAGATACTGTTTAAAATAAAAAGGATTTTTTTACATATTTTTAGATCTATATAAGGTATTACATCAACATAGTAAACTTAATTAATGTATAGCTATCCACTTATCAAAACCAATTAAAATACTTACAGATAATAATATTCATTTATAAGATTTAATATAATAACAGTTAGAATTAAAGCAACATTTATAATGCTTTGCATAAAAGCATTTTCTCATTCTTCAGTTAATGTCAGTTTTATAACTCTGATAATTCCACAATCTAAGATTGATAAAATGTGTAAGAGGTTTCACTCTTAAATTACTTATATGTGACCTTTTTGTAGTTCTGTTATTAGTAAGTTATTGTTCATAAGATTTTCTCTATTAAGTTCAAGTTAAAGATCACACATATCAGAAATTGCCTTCTGCTTATCACAAATGTAGTGAGCGTCTGGTAACTAGTAAAAGGTCTCATCTTATATGTTAAACTATAAAACAAAAAAGAAAAAGGTCAAAATTAGAATTATACTTGCAAGAGAAATCTACCTTAATAATGGTGCGATAGCACTCTTGTCCCATAACTAATCATTTATAATAATCATTTTACGTATAGTGCTTCTTTTATACAATAACAAGCACGATAAAGCAATCTTTAGATAGATGAATGTATAATTCCCAGTAAGCTGACACTCAGGATCTTTTTTTTTTTTTTTTTTTTCTTTCCCTTCCCTTTTTCTTCCCTCTTCTTCCATTTCTATATAACTTAATAACTATAAGTAACTTATCTAATACAGTGTCAGTTAGATGTGTTCACAGAGTGCATGTATTATACTTTTACCAGACACTCACCCACTAAGACACAACAGTATTTAAATGATTCACTATCTTTCTTGTTATAATAGCGCTTTCTTCAAAGCAGATCTAGCACTATACTTGCATGAGATATTAGCTGAGTTTGATAGTAAACCATAAAATTTTTAATAAAATACGAAAGAATATTTATGAAACGTGAAAATAATTGAAGCAAACGCTTCCTTTACTGTAATCAAAACAGCAGTGTTAAGGAAAAGAACTCTGCGATAGTGCGTGTTTACGCGCCATCTTGTGGCCAGTAACTTAAATTACATCTAAACACGCTAGGATGTATCGCGTGCTTATGAATGTGAACGGTGAACAACTTTTCAGACAAAAAAACTGAAAAAGCCGAGCAGAAGGCTCATGGATACTGTCCACCCTCAGATAATACAATAATGTTCTGGATACATCCCAAAATGTTCACGAGTGGTTCCATTTTATAATATTTTCATCAATATACTTTACATTAATTCAAATTAACAAATTCTAAATGTGTATCTCTAAGCAACATAGATGCATTCACCAAGAACAACAATATTTATTCAGGCAATGATAGCGCACTATTCTAGTAACCAAATACTTGTATAGAGAAGAAACAGCAGTGTTAAAGAAGAAAACTCTGCAATAGTGTGTATTTACACGCCATCTTCTGGCCAGTAACTTAAATTACATCTATGTACGGTTAAATATATCGCGTGCTATGTATGAAGCGGTGAACAACTTTTCAGATAAGAAAACTAAAAATAACTGAGTAGAAGGCTCGTGGATGTTTATTTACTTTCAAATAATACAGTAATATACTGAATACATCTAAAATGTTCATGAGTGATTCTATTGTATAACATTTTTATCACTATACTCTACATCAAATTAAATCAATGAATTTTAAATGTGCACTTTTAAATAACATAAATGTCATTACTAAAAATGATAATATGTATTTAGGCATTGATAGCGCCTTAATTTATCAACTAAGTAGTTGTATAGAGAAAAACATTTAAAAAGACAGTTTATATTAAAAGCTTAGTGACAAAAAAAAATGTCTAGTAAGCTTCATTGGTTATTGTTTTCAAGTATTCAAAAAATAAATATATACTTCAGGGCTTGGTAAATTATTAATTAGTCCTAAAATTTAAGTATTATATTAAACTAAACAACTAAGAAAGAAAAGAAAAAAACTGCTTTATACTAGTGTAATAAAGAGTTTAGTTTTAATATATTATAATCATACCTTAGTTGATACTTTGAGAGAAATAGTATCATCAGAGTTCTTTTTGTCAGTCTTTTGTTTCTTTTTTTCTCTCGCCTCCGACCAGATATTTTTTCCTGGAGCCCTTTTTAAAGAAGATGAATTTATCCAGTCCATTTCTTCAGGTAGTGGAATTATGTTATTATTCTTTATGAAAGATGTGGCTTCCTCTATGGTGTTGAATGTTTTCATGTCATTGTTATATTGGATTCTTATTTTGGCTGGATAAGAGAGCTGCGCTTTGATTTTATGTTGTTTAAAATGTTTTACTAATGGCCATGTTTTCTTCCTTATATCCAGAACTCTTGTTGAATAATCATTATCAAATCTTAATAATGACTGTTTATACATAACAGGACTTTTCCTCCATGCAGATCTCAGTATAAGCTCTTTGTCCATAAAAGAAAGAAATTTAACTACTATGGATCTTGGCGCTGATTTAGAAGAAATAGAGAGTGTCTTACCAATAGCTCTGTGTGCTCTTTCTATCCCATAAGATAAGCCTTCTTTTAGTCCAAGAACTTCAGGAAACCAAGAGTTCAAGAATGAAATAATGTCGTCACCTTCGGATTTCTCTGGAAGACCAAAAATCCTTATATTTGTTCTTCTTTCTCTATTCTCTATATCATCTACTTTATTTATTAACCAAGTGTTCTGTTGTAGCAGAAATTGAGTATGTAGTTCATCTTCTTTTAACCTCCCATTAACATCACTTAAGGAAGTCTCAATGTCTGATATTTTTATTTGTTGCTGTTGTAAGATTTCTTTAAAAACTTCTGTTTGTTTTTGGCAGTTATCCTTAAGACTTTCTAGATTTTCAGTAAATCTGTCCATTTTTAGCGATAAGTCCAGCAAAGTAGCAGATATCTGTTGCATCTCTTTTTTTATAATAGAGTCTGAATGTGAATTCTTGGAGTTACTCATCTTCAAACAGTTTGGAATGTCCTCTGTAGTATTTGACAGGAAAATTTCAGAATTTTTTCTTCAAAATTGGTAGCTTTGTTATAAATTACTTCATCTTCAATATTTACCCCAATTTTTTTAAATATATTTAGTTTTTCCTGTATTTTCTAGTATGAGTATGAAGAGCTCAAAATCAAGCTGCTTTCAGTTAGCCATTAGGCTCCGCCCCCCAGTTGCTAACAGATTCTGATGAAGTCTTCTGAGAGAGATGAAAGCGGTTGAACAGGATATATTTTACATTTTTTTATATTTATGTTTGTGGTTTATTAATACCAGTTTCCAAGTGCTAAGTATTTTTTTCACTGATTTTGAGTGGTTCCTAGTGTATTGTACAGTGCGTGCCTCAGATTGTTTGGTTATGGAGATTCTTGACTGAAGCTATGACATTTTGCATTGCAGTTTATAGCAATGAATAATTTACATACGTGAAATGCACGCATACATGCACATGTGCACATGCACATGCATGCATGCACACACATGCACGTGTGCAAACATACACAAACACATGCTTTTTTTCCCAAACACCTTTATTGAATTATCACTTGTGACATAGACAAATTTACATTCGTATAAAAGTGATCAAACTATATTAACATAAACATTATACTTCACTTATATTGCGTTATATCATATAACCTTAGCAATATTACATAAATTATTCAATTCCTGCCTTTTCTTTAAACAAGAAATATCTTTATTAAACCATCACTTACTACATAGGCAATCATACATTTATATAAATGAAAACAAACCACTGCAAGCATTTTACATCACAAACCCTACTGACATACTCCCAGTTGCAAACATTATACATCACTTGTAATCTACCCAATCTTTCTCACTCAGACATTACAGAAATCATTTAAGTCCTGTTGCCTTTAGACCTCTTTCCTTCCTTGTATGTATTGCTCCCACAGTTATCATTTTTTCCTGTATAGTTTGCTCCTACCCTTTTCTAAAGATCTCAATTCCAGTTGTTTTATATGTGTTACTATATTCACTACTTCCAGTATAGCTGGTTTAGATTTGGATTACCATTTTCTGGTAACTGCTTTTTTTGGCAGACACCATTATTAGACAAGCAAGCCCTTACCATGTCTAGGCATTTCTAATTCGGTATCATAGCTTGGAACAATCATCTCCCTCGTCAGACCAATCTGCCCACCCAGAATCTCTGACAGTGCATCCGGCAAGGAATCCTTTAAGTCTGCCAACTCACCGCACTTCCAGAATATGCGTTCCCAATTATCTCTTTCTTCTCTTTCACACCTCCAACATTTACTATCTGCCTGGGGAAAAATTCTCTGGAGCCTACTTGAGGTATAAAAATATCTATGTAAACATTTCCAGGCAAAAATCCCAAATCTTCTAGAGTTTGCTACATATTTGGGAAACATACATATATCTTCCCATTGTTTCTTTGTGAATTGCTTATCCAATGCCTCTTCCTAATCCTTTCTAACCTCCTCTGATTGATTCTTATAGTTGTCATGCAATATGTTATATGCTCGACTAATTATTATTTTTTTAATGGCAGCTTCTGTTCTAGATTCTATTAAAAAATCTACCAGTGCTGGTCTTTCATTTAGGACTCCCCTATTTCTTTCTCTTTGCTTATACTCTGATATCAATCCCTGATAGGGAAAGCAATCTTTAAATTGCACTCCAAATACATTTTTGGCATCTTGTCATCTTTCCCTCTCCAGTTATTTGTTCCCAATACCATTGTTCCTTTGCCAGTTTTCTCCAATAAATTCTAGCCCCCTCTTGCCTATTTTCTGTATCCCTAATTGCAGTCATCCCTATCAGCAGAATATCCTTTTCCATTCCCTTGTTGGCTTAGTTCTTAGAATACTTTCTGCTACTTTATGGATATAATATTCTGCATGATTATTGTTATTCTCCTTAAAGGCTTGCATCCAAAATCCCAGTCTTTCTTAGTTTCTTGAGCTTCCCATGTGTTTCATCATCATCCCTTTCCACTTGAATTATAGTTTTCTGCTTGTGCTATTTATAGGAGTCTTAAATGTGTAGCTCTGAAATACCCCTACAAATTGGGTAAGCCCAATCTGCCTTCTTCTACTGGAAAAATCAGTTTATCCTACTTGAATCTTGCCACCTTTCCCTCCCAGATAAAGTCCCTCAGCTCTGTATTAATTGCCACCCACAACTTCTCCTCTGGTTGATAAAAATATGCCTGACCTGTGTATAAGACTAAAGGGATTTAAAACATTTTAATTGCTTGTATCTTACTATCCATATCCATATAACAAAGCTTCCATTTTCTCAGTTTTTTGTATTATCTTTCGTTTAGTCTCTTCCCACATATCCTTAGCTACCAAACTAGAAACATTTTAATCCATACTCCTAAATATTTCATTTTTATTGCGTCTCATAAATATGAATATTCCTGAACCAGTTCATGTGCGGGCACATAATTTACCACTATTGCTTTTGTTTTAGCTTCATTCATTTTGTATGCCAAAAAGATATGAAAATGTCTCAAAATGTTCCACAACACTGTAATGTCTTTTTCTGGATTTGTCAGGTACAAAATAATATCATCTGCAAATAAAGCCAGCTTTTCTTGACTGCCATACCAATTATAT
This sequence comes from Protopterus annectens, assembly GCF_019279795.1. Taxonomy (NCBI): domain Eukaryota; kingdom Metazoa; phylum Chordata; order Ceratodontiformes; family Protopteridae; genus Protopterus; species Protopterus annectens. The sequence goes on from NC_056748.1 coordinate 363,422,233, forward strand.
CCTTGAATTTCTGAGTCCCTTATTTTCTTTGCCAATGGTTCTAAATATAATGCAAATAATAAAGTGGAAAGAGAACACCCCCACCTGGTTCCTCTGCTCAAGCATAAATTATCAGAGAGAACCCCACCCACTTTATTTTTTACCTCCGATCCCTCATATGTTTTCCTAATCAACTTTATAATTTTTCAGGAACTGCAAATGCTTCCATTTCCTAGCTCTTAACGTCCCAGCTTACTCTATCAAATGCTTTCTCTGCATCAAGACCCACCAACAATAATGGTATTTTCTTACATTCTGCTTCCCTCTGGATCATCAGTGTTCTGTTAATGTTGTCAAATGTTTGCCTCCCCTCCACAAAACCACATTGATCCATATCTATCTGTTTTGCTATTACTTTTGCCATTCTTTAGCCATTATAGACATGAACACTTTATAAACATGGTTTAGTATTGAAATGGGCCTGTATGAAGCTAGATCTGATGGATCCTTTAGGATCGTCTTTAGGTATTACAGCTACTACTGCTTTCTTCTAGGACAGTGGTACTTCTCCTCCTCTTAAAATACTGTTAAAAAAAACCTTCAAGATCTTTATCATTTTTTTTTTCCTCCTAGCTTCCAAATTTCCACAAGAATACCATCTATTCCTGGGGACTTTCCTGTAGATTGGTTATACATCATAATTTTTACCTCATCTCCTCCTATCCTAACTGTTAGTAATTGAGCCTCATCTACCACTAACCTTGACATAATTAATTCTTCCATAAACATTTCCATTTGTATCTTTTCTTGATTTTCATATTTCTCTGCTTTATAGAGACTCTCATAGAATTTCTGAAATATTTCTAATACCTCTACAGGATCTCTTGTTACCTTTGTTATAGGCTGCCTAAGTTTAGCAACAGCCCTTTCTACTTTCTGTTGCCTGAGTCGTTGTGCTAAAAGTTTTTGTGCTCTAGTGCTACTATCAAAAAACAGTTGCTTAACAGAAATATTTTAAGCTTGTGTATATTATCATAGTAATCCCTTATTTTCTGCATAGCATTCTGCAGTTGATCCTCTTCTTGCTCTGTGAGATTCCCCTTATTTTGCAATCATTTAACATTTGCCAGTCCCTCTAAATATTTTTTGAATTCTTAACCATAGCTCCCTTTCTTTTATTTCCACCCTATTTTTAAATTCCACCTTAATTGTATCCCACTCCACAGCTATATTTTTAGAAGAAATTTCTATCCTAACAGATCCTGAATAATCTTTACTACGTATTCCTTAAATTCCTCACTTTTCAACAGATAGATGGGAAAGCACCAATGTCTCATTTTTATTTCATTACCCTGTGTTTTTATTTTAGCTAGTATTGGCACATGATCTGAAATAGTAATTGGGTGGTTATCAAGACCTTCAATTAAATGCACATATTCCTGCGAAATGTAAATTCTGTCTAGCCTAGCCCAGATTTTATATCTTGGGAAATAATATGTAAATTCTCTCCAAACTCCTGTTACTGAATTCATATCTTCCATGCCAAATATTTTCATAAATTTCTTCAAAGATCTATCCTCCTTTGTTATATTTCCCTTCTGAGGCCCCAGACACATCTTCACTTCTGCAATTCAAATTCCAGTCCCCTCCATAAGTAATATTCCTTGCTGAAAACTGAGTATTTCTCCCAGAATTTTCTTCAGCTACATTATAGTAGTTTTAAGTGGAATGTAAACACATGCCAGTGTAGTTCTCCTCCCTTGCCAGTAGCCCCTTAGCACTACAAATCTGCCATTATTATCTTTTTTATCTTCTGCTATTATTATTTGGAGCTCCTCTTGCAATTAATATAAGTACTCCTCTTTTCCTTTGTCCCAGGTATTCTGCTGAATAACCACATTGAAAACCTTTCTTTATCAAATTCACACATTCAGTTCTTTCTAAGTGTATCTCCTGTAATATAGCTATTTGCACTCTACGTGTTTAATATAGTTCACTACTCTTTCTTGTTTGTATTTATCTGTGAGGCCATTTACATTTAAAGACATTAAAGAAAGCATCATTGTATTAAAAAGTTATTATTCCCACCTTTTATGTATAACACTTTTTTGTTAAATGTCTAGTTCCAGATTTTATGTTACAAGCATGCACTGTTTGGCAGGTTGAACTTTTATACAGTTGTTTCTTGTCATATAAATTTAAGCCTATGTCACATCTTATAAAACTTTTTATGTTATTGAAATCCCTCAAAAAACACACCCCAATATCCCCTATGTACACCTTAAAATATTGAAGTTTTACCCTCAATAGGAACAAAAGTCTCAAACTGACAGTCACACTCACAGACTTGAGTTAATCTAAAAGAAAGATCACCCATGCTAAGATGCATAGTGCAGCCTGTGTTTCTACTAAGTGCTGATTTGTTTTGTATTATCTTTATAGCTCTCCCAGCTGGGAAACCCCCTGAATGATTTCAGAGAACATTAACTACCTTGGGAAACCCCCTGAATGCTTTCAGAGAATATGATATACTTTGTGAAAACCCCTGAATGCTTTCAGAGAGCAATATCTCCTAGCCAAATTCTCTTTTCTTTTTTTTTTTCTTTTCCTCAGCAAATCACTCTCCACCAGACTATAGCCAGTTTCTCTTTATCAGATTATCTCCATGGAGACATGAAACCAGGCAGCCAGTTTCTCTTTATCATATTGTTTCCACGGAAACATGAAGACCAGCTTCAGAATTCTTACTGAGCATACATGTATTTTCTAGAAAAAAATCATAATATTCAATGTTCTTTTTCATTTACTTGCTCTCTCCTAAAACATGTTATTAAATCAGTCTACAGTCTTTAATCCAGTCATTTCCCCATATAAGAAAGAGAACAAGCATATTCATTTTTCTTTTATAATGTTTTAACCAGTCTTTTTAATATATTGCAGTGCCAACATTTCTTAAAACTGAACAAGAAGAGAGCAAGAAGGGAAAAAGAAAAGAAAAAAAGAACAGCAGCACCTGTTTACAGTCCCGATTACACTTAAAAATCACTGAAAAACTTTACTTTATAGCATGTAAAGAAAACCACATGCCACAAAATTGGTACTATTTAAGAAAAAAATCTTTACTTAGATTTAACTTTCTCCCTCCGCTTCCCTTCCCCAAAGCACTTTTCCGAACATTAATGACATAAAGTAGGGCATATGCTTTAGAGTACCCCACAAATCCAACAAATTCTGAAAAAGTCCAATATTTCCAAATGTTCTTGTTCTGTCATATTTCACAAATATAATTATTGCATTGTAATCCCATATTAAGTCACTGGTTTTATTACTGTTTATCTCTGAAATCCTGTCTCTGTATCATTTTCAACATACTCTCAATTCTTCTAGTCAGCTCTTATGCTCCCTTCCTTCTCTCCAACATTTTCTGTTGAAAACTTTGAAAGGTTTCACAGGTATAGTCCCTCTCTGGTCTTTATTACCAGAAAAGAAAAGAAGCAGAATCTCCTTCTGTTTCGCAGCTTACTTTTTGTTGGGGAAGCTTTTGTATTTCTTCCTTAGCATGTACTTCATCAAAAAATGATTTTATCCCTCCAGGGAAGAATACATTGAAGACAACTGTGTGTAGCAGTTTGAATCTCACACCTGTATCTAGACATTTCCCTGAATAGTGGAATCAATTATTTCCTCTTCTGCCTAGTGTACAATGAGTAATCAATCTCCACAAAGACTCTGCTGTCTCCCACTTTTAGTATGTTGTCCTTCTGCCACAATTTTGTCAGAATCAACTCCCTCTGCTGGTAGGATTGCGTCTTTACTATTAAAGGTCTAGGTTGCTTTCTTATATCCAGGTTTGGAGAATACATATGATGTGCCCTTTCAACTAACAACTCCTGCTGTGGAATACCATTCCAGTTGCTTATTTGTGCTTTCATAGAATGAATGCAGTCTGTTTCTTCAAGCTTCTCTAGTATAGCTGAAAATCTCAGGTTTTCCCTACGTACTCTATCCTCTAATTCTATTATTTTTTGAAACATGTCTTCCCGAGCGGTCTCATATTCAGCCAGCTTTTCTTTATTTTGACCTCTCATTTTTGCAGCTTTATCATCTCATCTAAATATCTGTTTAAAGCTTCTTCCATTTTTTTCTAGCATTGTGTCATTTGTGTTGATATACTCCATCACTGTTTTGTTTATTTTAACCAGGTCTGTATACAGTTGTCTTCTATCTTCCTGTACATTACTTGATGTCATGTCTGAAGGTTGCATTGCTTTTTGCTGAACAGCTGCAGAACTTTCCCTAGCCATTGTTTCTTCCTCACATTTTGTAGCTGATTTTTCCAGGTCTTCTATATTTCTTTATTCCTGGTATCCAGGCAGTGCACTTACCAGACAGTTACTGAAATTTACCTGTAAACGCAAGTCTACTGGCCTTCTCTGCTGAGTTTCTGTTTTCACATTGGGAGAGCTAGAAACAAACTGTTATTCGTTGTGCAGCCTTCTTGGAAGTATACACACACACACACACACACACACACACACACACACACACACACACTTGTGCATTCTTGTACACATTGAGAATAGTTCTACTGGAATGGTCCTGTAAAAGCAGGGTATAATATTTTAAAATGCCTCTAGAGACCAACATTTAACCATGTACTGATGAATTAAAAGAAAAAGAAAAATATATTAAATATTTTTAGCACTTACTGCCCCTGCGCTGAAATTCCTTCAGGTGGTCTAGACTGAAGCTGTAACATTTTGCATTGCACTTTATAGCAACAGAAAGATAACATACCATTAAAAAAATAGAACATATGCTCTTAGCAGCATAGTACTACTAGAGTGGAGCTGTGACATAAAGTAAGAGTGGCTCCTTAACAGTTTACTGATGAATTAGAAAAAGCTAAGATACCATCATCAGCAATACATCATTACTGTTCCAAGATGCCTGATAGTGCTGCTGTCAACCATGCTCACTTACAGGAAAAAGGGAAACATTTCAAGTTCACTGCCTAAGACATTTGATTCTTAGCCACCTGTGCAATCAGAAAGAACTCATCCATTCTGTGAAGCAATATATGAATGGATGAGGATTACTTTTGAAAGAGATAGGAATGAGATAAAATAGGTAAAGTTTCAACTTACAATATATATCAACTTGGGAAGAGATGGTAGACAGTCCTAACTGCTTTGCCAAAGATAACCTGTGCCTCTTCCCCAAGGCTTCAGTATACTGGCCAAAACCTTGTTCACTAGCATAATGCCTTTTTAGGCAATGTCAGTCTCCTAAAGCTTCCAGTATAACTGAATAGAGTCTAGACAGCATTAAATGAGTACTGCTGCTCAATGCTAGCAGCCTAAACAAAGAACTGCACACTTTGCAGGCCCTACTTATCATGGAAAATATTGATGTATGCATCATCACAGAGACCTAGTTTAAGACCAGTGAAAGCACTCCATCAGTGCAGGACTTAAATAGCTATCACTTGTACAGGCCTACCGCATTAAAGAAATGCACTAAAGGCTGAGGTGTCTATATTCATAAAAAAAAAAAAACTTACCTCCAGACTCATTGGATAAGGTAATGATCTAGAACTCCTCCATGTCCAACTTACTATAAAAAAACCTTAACATGTCATACTTGACTATAGGATCCTCTGTATGTCCTCTTCAGCCTATACTGCCTACATAAACAATATGGAGTCCCGACATAATAAACCAGACACCATTTTCCTATCGGACTCAACACTATTCCTCCATAAACTGTAAGACCTATATATTCTCAAACATGTATGCACAGGAATTTATGGACATTATCAATACAAAATCTGTGGACAAGTTAGTCTGTACCACAACCAGAAGAGATAAAATCCTGGACTTAGTCCTTACCAATATGAGATGTCTCTTCTCTCTACCAGTTGTAACCTATTTTCTGGTCATATCAGACTACAAATCAGTCACATTAACCATAATACTGGAGCCTGAAGTGCCCCCTAATACCTCAGCATTCAGAGACTATGCAAAGACCAGTTTATTAAAAGTGAGTGATGACCTAGCTAAATTTAAAAGCCTCTAACTCCTTGATGATCCCATTACTTATGCAGAAACCTTTACTACCAAATTCTATGCAGATGCAAATAGTTGCATAGATGCAGCTGTCCTTTCAGAAATAAATACAATGCCAAATTCAATAACAGACTCATGTGGTAGAACCCTATTATAAACAGGCTCTATAATAAAAGAAAAAAACTCATTACACAAAAAATAAATCTAAATCTCAAGAAGACAAAAGCACTCTTTCTAAACAAATCAAGGAACTTTGGACTCTGAGCAACTCAACAAAAGCCATATATGAGGTAAAAATAACCACCCAGGTGAAAGATAACCACAAAGCCTTCTTTAACTATGATAGAAATTTCAGAAATCATGTCAATCATTGCTCAGACCTAAATGTAAATTATACCACCTACTCATACTCAGAAGCCAAGCCAGTCTACTAGCAGATACATTTAGCTCAAATTTTACCTCCCTCTCCTGGCAACATTCCCAGATCACCTACCTGTATTGATGTCCCTCTCCCAATCTCTGAAGAACAAGTCTTCAAGGCACTATGCAATGCCACAAACACTGTTTCTCTGGGGCCAGATAACATATCAGGGCCTTTAAACCCTCTACAGAAATGATTCAATGCCAACCTCTGAACAGACTATGTGTCAGATAAATGAAGGACAGCAACAGCCATCTGCCTGTGCAAGGGTGGGGCATCAATTGACTCTGGAAATTATTGACCCATAAGTCTGATGAGCCTATTTGTAAGGCTATGGAAAGGATCACTATGCAATTAATAAAGAAGGATATAGGCAACCTACAAACCCTTGACCCAAGCTGGTTCTCTTTTGTCAAGGGCAAATCCTGTCTAATCAACCTGGTCAACTTCATTGAGAAGGTTACTGAAGGAATGGATGTGGAGAAAAGCAAGGCACATTGCATATCTAGAGCTTGCTAAGGCTAATAATACCATTCCACACTCAGGTATTGTTAATGCATGCTCCCAGCTAAATGTCAATCCCTGTGTAACTCAGGGGATAGCATATTAGCTCACAAATAGACTCCAGGAAATTAGGGTGGGTGGATCCATCTCCTCTAAAAGATCTGTCACCAGTGATATATCCAGGATGTGTCCTTGGGCTACTCCTCTTTAGCATTTACTTCTCTGAGGTCAAAACCAATGTTAACGGCTTAATGGGTGACCAAGTTTACTGCTTAATGTATACTAGATGCCATTATTAACTCTCCAGAGGACACCAGGATCCTACAAGAAGGCCTTTCCCAAACAAATAGCTAGTGCTAAAACTATGGAATAAAACTAAATGCCAAGAAATGTATAAAAGTATTCTTTGGCAAGCACAGTGGCCCCATCCACTCTCAGATCGATAATACACTTTTGAAAATTGATCCAGTAGTTAGGGAACTGGGAACGTTTGTAGACAGTGAACTGTCCTTCGATTACCATGCACACACTATTGTAAGAAAGTCCTTTTATATTGCGTAGCTGATTAATAATGATATGTCATCCAACTTCAGATACATGATCATTCCACTGTGCTCGGCACTTATCAGACTGATCATTGAGTATAATGAACCTGTCCAAACACTTGAGACAACTTGAGAACATTCACAGGATTTTCTCATTAAGAAAATCAAGGGCCTAAATCATAAAAACTACAATGAACATCTCAAAACCTTGTCAGTATCATACAGGTTGGTGTGTGTATGGGGGGGTGACCTCTGCCTCCGATGCAGAGCCTCAACAGATCCTATCCCCTTAGCCCTACTGCAGTCCACAAGTCCAAAGGTGGCATAAAGTCAAGAGATCTTAATCTCTTCTGCAACATAAATAGAACAGTTAGGAACTGTTCCAAGGCAAACTACCTTTTATTAAGTGATGGTTTGTCAAAAATCAATGACCCCCTAAACCATGAGAACACAGCAACCTACACTGAGTTGCTCTCAGAATGAAACTCTGTACAACCATGCCAATGGCTGCAGAGAGGCTGCTGTACCTACCAGAAATAAGCCCAGAACTAGCCCCAGATACAAATCACCCAGATGGCATCCCAAATTAAACAGGATATACAACAAAAAGAAAAAAAAATGAGGTTAAAATCATGAATGGTAATTTCCATATAGATAAAAACTCTCTCATTAAACTAAATAGGAAACTAAGAGGGCTAATTAGGGCAAACAAAACAAACTTTGAGGTAAATTTACCCCCCCCCCCAGGTGAAAGATAACCATAAGATCTTCTTCAGCTATGTCAGAAATATCAAGGGTAGCACACAACAATGTGCTGAACTGGTGGTTGATGGTGACACATTCACCGAGGCTAGCAATATAGCAAACCTGTTAGCTGACAAATTCAGTTCCAACTATAGCCCCCTCTCAACTCCAACCATCTCCCAAGAAATACCCGTAAACTTAACCCTTCTAGGTATAATAAGGAACATGTTCTGGCTGCACTCGTTAAAGTTAAGTACACAGACTTAGTGGTCTCTGATAACATCATGGGATGCTTTCTAAACAGTCTAAAATATGATCTATCAGGACCATTGGAATCATTATCTAACTATAGTCCTTAAACAGGTTTTGTGCCATAAAAATGGAGAATGTCAACTGTCATCCTCCTTAATAAAAAAAATGACCTTCAGCAAATCCTGGAAACTACAGATCCATTAGTCTGACACTATAAGAGCATGTAAACAACTGCATAGATGCAGCTGTATCCTGTAGGAACAAGCACAGGGCAAACCCTAGAAACAAATCCACATGTTGGAACCATAATATCAACAAGCTTTAAAATAAAAGGAAGATAATTTTGACTATAAGTAAGAAGAGTAATTCCCAGAATAATAGAGTCATCATCACTGAAATAAACAAAAAAAATCAGTAGCTTAATACTACCTAGTATGAGGCTAAAATAGCTACCAAAGCCAAAGACAATTACAAGGTCATTTTTAGTTATGTTTGTAATCTCAGAAATACACCACAGCAATGCACTGAGCTGATTGTGAATGATGTTACCTACACTGAGGCTAAAAATATAGTGAACCTGCTGGCCAATAAACTCACCTCTAACTTTACCTTTCTTTCTCCCCCCTCTGTCTGCTCCTCAAGATATACCTGAAAAGACCAAGTCCTAAATGTGATATAAAAGCTAAAAATACTGCATTGATGAGTCCTGACAATATCCCTGGATGCATCTTAAATACCATTACCCCCCCCCCCCCAACCACACTGTTCACCCTCAGCCTCCATACAAGTTTTGTACCAAGCAAATGGAAAAACAGCTATAGTCATTCTCCTGCATAAAAGAGACAGACTCAGGCAGTTACAGACCCATAAATCTGACCAGCCCCATATGCAAAGCCATGGAAAGACTTATGTGATAAGGACATAGGGAACCTTCAAACATTGGACCCATCTCACTTTAGATTTGTCAAGGGCAGGTCATGCTTATCCAACCTGGTGGACGTTTTTGAAAAGGTCACCAAAGCAATGGATGAAGGTAAAATAGTACATATTGCTTATCTCGACCTGGCCAAAGCTTTTCACACAATCCCCCACTCTGACACAGTAGAAAATCTAAATAAACTAGGAATAAACCCTTGGCCATCCTGCAGTAAGGTTTGCCCCAAATATAAATAACTGGTGCTGAAATCATGGATTAAATGTATATGCCAAAGAATGCATTATTGTATCCTTTGGTTCATAGATGTATACTAGGCTAACAACCACTTGGGCCTTTACAAGCCTAGCCATACAACCCAGATGTATCCTGCATGTTATTGTGCCTTAGAGGTTATCTTAAGGGGTTATGTTAATTAGGGCATGATGTAATGACTGCCTCTGTCCATCAGAGCATAGGTGTCAGGTCAGAGGTGAATTTCCAGTTTCCCATCCACTGGTCTGGGTTGCACATGAATAGGTTTGACAATATGCCCCTAAGAGCTGACCCAGTCATTTGGAATTTGGGAACTTATGTGGACAGTGACCTAACTTTCGACCAACAAATGTCTATTGTCATAGAAAGTCCTTATGTATTGCAGAGTTTATAAACAAAGGGATTGTGTCTAAATCTAGGGATGCCCCTCCTTTGCTCAACTCTCATTGTGCCAGTCATTGAGTATAATGCTCCCTTTGGCAAATATATGTCCAGACACATGCAACAGTTGGAATATCCACAGAGATACCTTACTTAAAATGATACAAGCCCTAAAAATATATCCTACATGGACTGACTATAACTATGTCACTATACATTACTCTGTATCCTACAGACTACTAAGAGGTGGCCTGTGTCTGGCATGCAAGACATCCTCCAGCCCAATACTGATGGATTTAATACACATCATCAAGTCAACTGACACCAGAGAAACTCAGTCTAGGGATCTAATCCTCTTCTACAGCATCAACAGAATGGTTTGGAAGGACAGGTATATCTTGCAGGTGATTTTGCTTCTCTGGAACAAAATTCCCATTCCACATAAAACAAAGCTCATCTCTGTCCATATTCAACAGCAACATGTATCAATGGATGGGAGAGAGAAAATTTATCCCAGGACTGCCCCCATACTACTAATGGACAGAGTTAGCTCTTAAATGCTTTATCCCATGCATGGGTTTCCTCAAATTATATATGGTATGATCCCAGTTATTCTCACAATGGATTATATATAATTATTGACCATGGGAGTCATAAGTCATCTAACACTAAATGGGATAGATTAATTCAAGCATCAAAAGGGCAGCTAATCTAGAACTTGCCTCTGAACCTATATTGAAGACCATTCTGAAGCCCAGGTAAGCTACATCTACTGGTACTGCCCTCTCAATTTCACCTGTAACCCCGTAATAAAACTGGATCATGTCTGACTGACAACAAACAGCTCCTTCTGGCCACAGACTCAGGTAGGTTGTTGTCCTGGAGGTTGATGTCCTCTAGAAATTCTACCACCCTTCATCTCAGGATGTTCTCTGTGACTTTCCTTGGTACTTTTTTTTTAAAAAGAAACATCTTTATTGAATTATAACTTATAACATAGACAATCATGCATTTATGTAAATGAAAACAAACCATACTGACATATTTTCAGTTGCAAACATTATACATTACTTATAATCTACAGTAATTGTCAATCATGTATTACATAGCTCATTCAATTCCTGCCTTCCCTTAAACCTCATTCCTCCTCCAAAACATTATTCTGCATGTATTGTTCCCACAATCCGTTTTTTTTTCTATGTAATTTGATCCTACTCTTTTCTAAAGATCTCACTTCCAGCTGTTATATCTCAGTTACTATATACACTACTTCTAGTATAGTTGGTTTAGACTTTGATTTCCATTTTCTAGTAATTGCTTTTTTGGCAGCCACCAGAATTACACCAAGCAAAGTTTTACTATGTCTAGGCAATTCTGATTCTGTATCACAGCTCAAAAACATAATTTCCTTAATTACACCAATTTGCTCACCCAGTATTTCTGACAGAGTAGTTTTCAAGGAATTTTTAAAATCTGCCAACTCATTATACTCCCCAAAAATATGTTCCCAGTTACCTCTTTCTAACCTATCACACCACCAACATTTGCAATCTACCTGAGAAAAATTTCTTTGTAGTCTGCTTGGGGTATAAACTCCCTTGGCATTATTGTTAAGCTTAATGACCGGTGGTTCTACAGATTTTTTTCTTTTCCTTGTTGCACAAGAGTACCATAACTGCTGTTTTGTTTTTCAGTCCACTAGCCCTTCTACACTAGACAGTGATATGTTGAATATCTCCATCAAAGGGTCTGCCAACTCACTAGCTGAATTTCAAAGCACTCTAGCAGGCAAGAATCTGGACCTTGTGCTTTATCTTCACAAAGAGCAGCCATATCTCACTGAAGCTCCTTCCTTTTATTAGTTTATCCCTCTCCCCACCTCCAAGGTTCCCTGCATCATGACCACTGCCTGCACTGGACTGGCCAACTTGTTCAATGGTGGCAGAAGCTAGCATCTCTGGACTATCTGAGAGTCCTACAGTGTATTCATTCTTGCCCTTTAAGCTCTATCTGCTCATTCATTCACCCAGCCATTAGAGTCAGGTGATAGGGTTTTGGTTAGCTAGCTGGTCCTTCAAAGTGGCCTACCCCTAGGCTGCCTGGTCAGTAGAGGAGGTGTGCATGATCTCACAAACACACTCTTATTGTTCCCTGGCTCATTGTGAAAACTCCTGCCCAATGCAGCATGAGACAACATGGTCAGTATGAGCAGGTGATACATCCAAAAACTGCTAAATGTTGCCAGTGGCATGTACTTAGCACCCCCCCCCCGCCATGATAAGTGGGCTGACATCAGCCATTAATGCTTATCCTTCCTTGTCCAGTCAAATGCCCACACTGCTAATGAAACATGGATCATTTGACCTGTAGTCAGGGCTTTGTCTCTCTCTACTCAACTGACACATGTTAACAGTAACTGAAAGTTGATCAGAATTACTCTGCATGTGAGGGCACGTGTACACACACAGATACACATACACACCTACACACACACACACACACATGCACACACACACACACACACACACACACACACACACACACACACACACACACACACACACACACACACACACACACACACAGTGTCTCTAAGAGTGGTGGGGCAAAACTGTAACTCTTTATCACCAGTTCCCCTTCAAAAGCTTTAAGGTACACTGCTGCCAGTTAGTCAAAACTAATGAAAGAACACACTTTACCTTTAAAAATAAGTCAACCTTTAAATATTCAAATGGTAGCAAATAATTCTGTGTGGTCACCCTTCCCAATGGGCAGATACAACACATTGGTAAGTACATGCAAAATGCATAAATATACCCTTTAATCAATAAACTATCAACCATAGGAATTCAAGGTGGAATAATACAAATCTTTATTTTAAATAAACAAGTTAAAGCATTTATTGCCATGTAAATATACAAACAATAAAAAGCTTGCACAAGAAATTGAAAAATAAAACATTTAAAAAAAAAGATAATGGCTGGAAAAAAATGCCTAACATCTAAAATAGAAACAATTGACTTCTGTCTAAAAATATACTGTGCCCTCAGCAACCACCAAGCAGCAGACTTCAACAGTGCAAACAGCTGCTCAGGAAGAAATAATAGTATAGATTCATAGGTTCATATGTTCATGTTTGATTGGTAGGTTAATGACCATAAGGGGGTGCTTTTTAAGCCTAGCCATACTTCTGAAATATATCTGACAAGTTTTGATACCCTAGGGTTATTTTAAGGGGTATATGTAGGCTTGGCATGGGTGAACTAGCATTTATAGTTGTTTTAACTGTAATACATTTCCACAGTAGAAAATATAGTTACACATCACTTTACATATTTTATTTTACATTGTGCACCTCAATGAAAAAGATAAACATAATGCAATTTCTTTTACTTTTATCCTTGCTACACATACAGTTTAATTTGAAAAGCTCAGATACAACTAGTCCATTTTCATGCATTTTTCTTTCAAAGATCAGTAATATTTTTCAAAATTGTTACAGTTTTCATGCATTTCTTACCTTTCTAGACTCATGTGAGTTTTTTGAGAGACCCTCAGCAAGCAATATCACACTTCATGTCACACTCACTCAACTTTTCTGTTTGGAAATTCCCACTGAATTTTGGTGACAGAGTATAACACTTTTGCCATTTTTACCTAGCATTTTATTGTCCTGATAGGCATTTTATTGTCCTGATAGATCAGGCCTTCAGTTTGTTCAGCCTCTGTGTCTACATGGTCGTCTAAGCCTGTGTTTTATCTCATGTCTTAACCTATTAACACTGCTCACAAGCACTGCAGTACCTTTTTACATTTTTGTAATGCCTCAATATTTTTCCTGTTTCACTCTTTATTTAGAAGTGGCTGACAATGGGCCCTTGGGACTAACAACCTCTGCATCAATTCTTCACCTATTCTCTCTTTATGAGTCTACTTTCTGTACAACAATCATTGTTTCCAGTATACAGACACAC